>NC_035437.2:125918489-126218489 GCF_002127325.2 Helianthus annuus
AGACGATGACCATGAAGAAATATTGGAACCGCATTCCGACAACCTCGTTGCTCCCAAAAATACCTTCATACCTAGCGAAGACTTGGACGATAGTCGTCCCTGTGCCGATTGTGCCGTGAAGGACTCTCCATCGACTTCGTTCGGTGCATACATAGACCTGAGCGATTCGGCATACACCTTCTTTAACGAGAGCCCGGGAAAGGGTTGGACTTGTCCACCTAGAATGAAAATAGGAATTACCCTCACCGACAACCTCTTGCTTTCTCGCCTTAGTCTAGGACAATTAAGGTATCATAGGCACTTTGGGGTTGTTCCAACCAATCAAGAGCCACCCGATACTGGTAAGTTCCTTGAAAAAACTAGACAACTTCATAAAATAGTCCCTCGACACGGGGCCGTGTCCAGCCAACATGCCCCCGTGTCCACCAAAAGATTCCCTTCTGATCAGTACGTCAGAATACGGACAAACTGTGTCAGAACTCCACCTGCACACAGGGCCGTGTCCAACGAACACGGGGCCGTGTCCAGGATGCTGTCGTTTTCTATAAATGCAGCCAAGAATTCTGCACTTTTGGACCAACTTGGGACAGAGATTTGAAGGAATCTTCTCTCAACTATCCTAGGTAAGTCTAAAAGAAGGTTCCAACAACCCATCTTGTCCTTTCCTCTTCTAGCCATTTCCTTCTTCTCCATCTTTCTCCAAGAACTACCATTAAAAGTTTGAATTCCTCAAACTTTGTGGTAGGGATTAATGAGTTTTGTTCAAGGAATCTTGGTAAAAAAATATGTTATGTAACATTGTTTTAAGTTATTAATGTTTAAAAGGACCCCACAAGTTCAGAAAATAACTTAAAATTTCAAGTTTCCTTGCTTCAAAATTCTGCAGAAAGATGAACACGGGGCCGTGCTCAATGAGCACGGGGCCGTGCCCAGACTCTGTTTCATCAAATAAACTATTTTTCAGTTTATTTTTCGTAGAATGTCAAGTGAAAACAGCGAAACATCTTCCGTGCATTCATCAAACAGCCGAAGAGGAAGAAGGCCCTCCGTTGAAGCTACGCTTGTGCACTATGTGATAGCATTAAGGGAGGCTCTCGACGAAATGACGTCGGTAGAGGAGGTCCTAATCGACCGTATTAACGATCTTACGGTGGGACTCGAAAGCAGCTTCCAAGAAATTAACCTCTTGCACCAGAGGTTAAATATTCTTGTAGCACCCCCGAGGGAACCAGTCCTCCCACAACAGGATTGGAACTTGGCACTCGGGATTAACAACCCTACCGGGTGGGAAGACTTTCCGGCGGAACCTCCTGTGGAGCACCAACAAGAGATCCCGGTGGAAATCGAAACTCCTCAAACTGATGCCAATGAGCCTACTTTTCTCCTTCCAAGGGAGGTGGAGGAGTGGCTCGCCGACATGTGAGGAAAGCCACACCCGGAAGATGGAGTTTTAAAAAGGCCTTGTCTAACCAAGATTAGTAGCTTCTTGGAAATTTTGCTAATTAGAATAAAGTATAGGCTAGAACTCCATGGTTTAGTATTTTCTTGTTTTCATATTTTGTTTAATGTACGGTCTTTCTATGGTTGCAATGAAATGATGGTTTTTAAAGTTTGGATGGTTCATAAGGAATAACACACACTCATGGTGGTAAAGGATAAAAAGGGGAACGAGAAAAATGGCCCCATGCACAAGAACAAGGCAACCCGACACAAATTTCTCCATTACAAAAGGTTCAACACGGGCCGTGTCCAACCAACATGGCCCCGTGCTGAACCCCCTGCAGAAAAATGCCCAGTTCAGGTAACTGGACACGGGCCGTGTTCACCAGACACGCCCCCGTGTCCAGGCTTCTGTCTCTTTTCTTTAATTTTTGTTACTGGCACCTGAACACGGGGCCGTGTCCGATCCCCACGGGGCCGTGTCCAGACTGCCAGTAACATAAATCTTTGCTTTTTAACACCACATTACACATCCAATTAACCTAAAAATTTCTTTTTAGGACACATTGAGGACAATGTGTAATTTAAGTTTGGGGGGGAAGCTAAAACTTTGAAATTTTGCAAGTCCTATTAACAAGACTTACACAAAACTCTATTGGAACCGCTAATCACCCCAAATTTTTTTCAAAAAACTTTTCGTTTTTTTTTTACTTGTCTTGGTTTAATTTGGGAATAACAAGTTCTAAAAAGGTTATATTTTTACAAATTTACAACCGATAGTGTCGTGATAAAAAGAACCAACATAAGAAAATTATGAAACGGCATGACAAGCTTGGTTAAAATTCGATTATATATACTTGATCACATAAAAACCCATTCCCACAAAAGTGAGTTTTGAGCCTTTATTGAGCATACAAATTTACATCTTTAGACTAAATGCTCATTTTTCGTTTCTTGTGTGAATAGCCGCTTGGTTCTTACGACTCTAGAACTTACCACGACGATTCATTCCCGGTCCTTACCAACTTAAACCCAAGTAAGTAAATGATGGAGGCATTAGGACTAACCATTTTTCTTTCTACACCATTATTTTTCAATTTTTTTTACCACCTACCCAAAACCCCCCTAGTTAACCCCTTTGAGCCTAAACCTTTCATTTCGTTACCCTAAAACCTTTTCACCCACCAAAAACCCTTTTTATTTTCACCCTTTATTTTAGTAACAAGCTCGGTTTTTCGTGTGACTAAAAAAAATGATGATGAAGTTAGAAATAAACAAACAAAGCTATTTAAAAGCTTGTTTGAGAAATACTTCGAAATAAAAAGTCACTAAAACAAAGTGTTTTACGAAAACTGACGCTTTTTACGCTTTTCGCCATTTTCTACTAACCCATTCACCCACCTTTAGCCCAAGCCTATACCCAAAAAGTCCTCTTGATATTTACAAAGTAACAAGTTAAAAAGGAGGAGGATTGATTGCTTGGCAAGCTTATGGTAGGAATAAGTTCCACGCCGCTCTCGAGTGATTCACTAAAAATACACCTTCGGCCGAGTGTGAGTGATTTCTCCCGTGAGGTATGTGAACTTGTATATAAATGGAATTTTAAAAAATGCATGTTATGCCCAAATTAGTAATTTCTCCTATGAAACGTTCTAAACAAATCATAACGAATAGGATTGTAAATAAATAAAAATAAAACCCAAAAAGATCTTGGATTCCCGACACTCTATGACAAGCCAAAAACCTTCTCTTCTACCCATTCCATTTGGGAGTGTGAGCCACATATTAAAGAGTTTTGCTTGAGGACAAGCAAAAGTTCAAGTGTGGGGGTATTTGATGTGTGTAAAATGCAACATATAAATTACATCAATTTAGGCATAAAACTAACCCTTTTTAAGTACTAATGTTGGAAAAGAGTGTTTTTGTCTTCCTTTTGTATTTTCAGGATAAAATGAGCTCAAATTCGTAAAAGAAGCAAAAAGACAGCTAAATCTAACATAAATACAAGAAAAGGAACAAAAGTGGATTGCCCGACCCCTCAACGGCATCTTCCCAAGCAAAAAAGAGAAGTCAGAAGACTGAACACGCCCCGTGCTCAGCCAGCACGGGGCCGTGCCCAAGAAGCAGCAGAAAAGACAAACCTATAGAAGCTTCTATTGCCCACCACGGGGCCGTGTCCAGTGAGCACGGGGGCGTGGCGAAAGTACAGCAGGCGCATTAATTGTAATTGCGAATTATAATTAATGAAGAGAGAGAGTGTCAGACAGGCACGGGGGCGTGTCCAGCGGACACGGGGCCGTGCCCAGCCTTCTGTTCAGCCTATAAATAGGAGTGCTTGGTTTCATTTCAACTCATCCCTTGGCACACCACCTCTCTCACACTTCATCCACCACCCACCACCATCACAACACCATCATCCACCACCATCATCCATTGTCCATCATAGAGTGTGTGAGTCGTCTCGGGATCCAAGATTGATCGTAAGAGTTCTTGACAATCAAGGCCATGTTTGCCTAAGTCTCTTACATCACTTGGTGAAGACAAGTGTTTAGTATAATACTTTTTATTTTTAATCTGTTGCACTTTTTATTTGGTTTTGTATTAATAACTTTAATAACTAGTTGCTTATGTTGAAGGTGATCTTTCCTTATCGTTTGTCCGTGGTGTCTTGGCATTATTTTACTGTCTATATAAAATAAAAGATTTTCACAATTCATATCTCCACGGTCTATATGGAGGTATGTTGGCTACCTGGTCGGGGGTTAAGGGAACGGTTTGGTAAGGGTCTTGCCCTTGTTCAGCGTTTAGAGGTCCTGCAAGGGACCTGGGTCAAATTTAGTAGGATCTCCTTCAATGCCCATAGGTATTGGATGGCGGGGATCCAAACTCTTTGACCCCCTCATAAGTTAACTACTATTAATACTATAACCCGGCTATTTAGGACTGTATCCCTGCTGACTCAGACTACTTAGTCGAGGGTAACGTCACCGCCAAAAGCGGGGCCTACCATAATTTGCATTAATAACTTAATTCATTATCTTCCAATAATCCAACCCTTTAGGATTGTATCCTTGCTGACTCAAACTACTGGGTTGAGGGTAACGTCGCCTTCAAAAGAGGGCCTACTACAATAACTAAGATAATCTCTTAAACAAGTGCAAAAGTGCAAAAATAATCAAAGGTTATACTAATACACGAGTCGGATCCAAGTGATTCCTCTTGTCTATCTGTTTTTATTTTATTTTCAGCATTTAGTTAGTTTTTATTTTCTTAGTTTAAAAACCTTTTCTAACTTATTGATTTGATTAGACGTTGAGGATAAACCGGTACTAAAAGCTCTTGTGTCCTTGGACGACCTCGGTATCTTACCAACACTATACTACGTCCACGATGGGTGCACTTGCCCATATGTGTGTTTAGTGTTAGTAAATATCGTGTTTTATAAATTTAAAACTTGGCTAAAAGTGTAAAAAGGGCTTAAAATATAAATCAAAAATATATTACACTACACGCACATCAGGATCTCTGTTGTACGAAAGTACAGACCTGATCTCTGCCCTATCGTTGAAAAGAATGAAACCAATATACTCACCTGTTATGAGGAATCTTTGCGCATACCTTGATCGCGGGGGTATGTCCTGATGTGGGACTCACGGGCATAATGATTCTATTCTCAATAGCTAGTGTGGGGGCCATAGAAGTCTTGTAAGCATACCCAAAACATGATAATTAATCACCGGATGTATGTCGAAAGAATGGTGCATGGATTTAAGCGGACAAACATATTAGCAATCGTTCTTGAGTCGTAACTATCCCAAAGAAAGTTGAAGTGTGGCTAGACTTTTCAAGTTGGTATGATCTCGTATTTGATCAGATCTATATCTCAAAGGTTGAAAGTTAAAAAAAAATGTTAAAAAAAATCTAAAATCCAAAAATATTTTTGATTTGTGTACAGTTGTTTTTCTAAGTCTTCCATATCACATCAATCGTGTCTTAAACCGCTTGAGATACTCTTTCCATTGCACACCACAGATGAATGCGGTTTTGTCTGTACTTTGAATATATCTAAAAGAAAATTCGAAGTTGTGTTTGTGATTGTGAATAGGTTACTTCGCCTATTTGCTGCAATTATGGCCGATCATCAATTGAGCAAGACACCAGACCAAAGCACCTGTTTCCTGAAGATTGCAGAAGATAACGAGCTAGGAATCCTCCTCCTACGTCTTCTGATTCACTCAAGCCAAAGAGAGTTGGAAAAAGGTTGTTCCTTATTGTCAAAGATGATGCATGTAAAAAGGGAGAGCTTGTCAGTTTAAAGTACTCAAAGACCAAAGAGTCAAAAGAAGATCTTTAGTGAAGAAAATTTGGAAAACATCAATCTAAGGGGAGATTGTTGGGTCTAAAATTGAGACTGAAGCTTGCCAAACTGAAGATCACAACACGCATGAAGTTGACGGTTTTAAAGATGATGCAAGAGTTTGATAACATTAGCCTAAGGGAGAGATTGTTGGGTCTAAATCGTGTAGTCTAATGTTATCAACGAATCAAGTCAACAAAGTCAACGCCATCAAGTTAAAGTCTACGCGCAAGTCGACACAGGAAGATCGAAGAAAGATATGGCGTGTGGAAGTTCGAGATTCGATAGTTATAATGCTTTGGATAATTAAATATATTTTGAGTAGTCAAAATATATTTATTATCTTGTTTAATGAGTTTTCATGTTTAGTGCTATTTTTAGTAAATTATTATCTCTAGGGACTTAATTGTAATTAGCCTAAAATGGTAAAGGCTATAAATAGAATGAGATGATTAGGGTTTTAGGTAACACACAATTTAGAGAAAGATTTGGGGCTACATTGTATTATCATTTGCAAATCATTTCAAGGGTTTTAAAGCTTGATTTTTTAGTGTGTTCATCTTTATTTGTTAAACAAAATCAGATTTTGGCTCGATTTGATCCTACAATTTGGTATCAGAGCCTCGGTGGCTCGTTTCAGTTTCGGTTTGTTCGGTTCTTCACCGAAAAACCGCCGGAGACGTAAAACGGAGTGTAATTTTGTGTTTTGATGAAATTTTCAGATCTGGTCACTTTACTTCTCTTCGAGCGTATTTATTCATCAAATTTGAGTAAGAGAAAGAGAGAGAAGCTGAATGGTATGGAGAGAGAAGATGAAAGATGAAGCCGGCTTGAAAATAGGATCGGCTTGCTGGTAGCAATCGGCGAATGGTGCGCATTGTAGCCATTTGACGTCACTTCCGGTGTCTAGCACCATATAAGCTTGACTCGCTGGATGATCGATTCCAACTCGGCAGAAATACTCTCCGCTTCCTTGACTCGTACCGGAAATAACCGGAACTTCTAAACTTTCAACAGAAAGCTCAGTGGCAACCGGTTTCAGGTCTGACTTCTTGACGCCGTTAACGGCTAGATCATACCTTGTTTGGGGCGATTCAACTCGAGCTGAATCACGGGCAAGTTGAGCTAACGTGACTGACTCGTAAGTTTTGTGTGAGGATTTGTGAACGGTGACTCGAGAATGCAGTTGCATAGACAGAATCGAAGAGGATGAAGATGAAGAAAGTTCAGATGACATCAACATTTTCCATTGTAAAGGTTGAGGAGAGAATGATAACACACTGAGAGTTTTCTAGATTGAGTCGGTGACGTCAAGCTCTGATGCAGATACGGTGGTGGTTGGTGAGATGTTGAGCGGAAGTTGGTGGTTTCTGCCTGGTGTGTACGGTGACGTCGGATAGTGTGAAGGTGGCTACCAGTCATGAATATGATCGTTGAGATGAGAGGAGACGGCCGGAAGTTTTTTTCCAATCAGAGGTGGTCTCCGGTGAACTGGGTAAAAGTGGCGGAGCATGGTGGCTGATGACGGCATTACGGTGGGATGTGGTGGCGGCGGAAGTTGGATACAATCGGAATATTATTATTCCGATGATAGTTGACGGCTGGATTTAGTTTGCGGCTAGGGTTTCCTGTGAACTTTTGCATGGGCTGGCCCAAAATGATGAGCTAATCATTGATGCAAGGATTGAGAATGTTTTATTTCTTGGGCCCATGATTGGAAATGCTCGTCTGCACAATTGCAAAACATCAACAAGGTTGATTAAATTTCAATTTTTCTTGGGCCCACATGCATACATCAGATTATTGATCTTTTATTTGGGCATTATTTTTATTTTCTTGGGCCCATCTCACACATCAGGTATGAATTATTTTTATGGAACTTATTAATTTCAACATGGGAATGGAATCATGGATTAGATACTGCATTTTTTTTTCAAGTTGGGTCGTTGCTTGGGCCACGCGTTTGGATGATCAGCATGGTTAATTATGATGTTATCAATTAATGCGCCGTTATTTAGCGACTTTATTGTTTTGTATAGGATGGTGTTTTTAGTTATTTTAGTCGAGCGTTTTAGCGTCTTTTGTGGTTTTCCAAGCAAGAGGCGGCTTGCTAGGAAAACAAGGCTCAGGGGCTATATATAGAGTACTAGACCTCATTTGTGAGGTGTGCATTTGTGAGCCGCCACCCCGGGGGAGCTCACCCGGGGTGGATGATTATCTTTTGTAATTTAATTCATCACTTTCAATGAAATCATCCTCTTTACAATCATTAAAGTTTCTATCTTTCTTGTCTAATATCGTTTGTTCTTGGCTCGAATCACCCGTCTCATCATATTTTATACCGAATCGAAACTGAAACTGGATCATTCGGACTAATCATTGAGCTTTTGTAATTTTTCTTCTTTCCCTTTTTACCCTTTCCATAGAAGAGTATTGAAACTTTTACTGCAAGGTTTTCAAGGAAAGAATACTCAATCCAAAATCACTTTCAGCAATGTTTTGAGAGATTTGGACATTTTGCTACTGCTTATGCCAAATTTCACATTACTCGTGGTCTGGTTTTTCTTAAACATCAAACGTATAACCTTTGTAGGATTTCACCCTTTTTCTCACAAGAGATTTGGGCTAATTTCAAACTCTTTACAACACCGATATTTTACTATCATGGTTTTGAGTAGATCCATGGTTATATCTGATGCATATTTTTGAGACTACTGATTTTCATCTTAATGTTTAGACAATTTTGTTTTAACTTTTGAAGATTTTTCAAAATTGTTCGTTCACATATAAGATTTTGTTCCTAAGGTTTTGTTCATCTCTTCTATGTTACCAATAGCATGGATGTCATTTTTCTGAACATAGGTCTTTAATGACATGAGATAAACCCTTAGCAACAGTCAATCATGGAACCAAACATAGTTTACATCACAAACACTCATAGATCTATGGAAAACTATATCCACACCGAGACTATCAAATTTTACCAACTTTAACAATCAACAGTAATTTATATTAGATTATCAGTGTTACGTGAATTCTATGTGATAGATGACATCTTGGTTGTTTTACAAAACGAATAACCAACTTTAAACGTGATTATCCTTTACTTTTGTTTTTCAACAAAACGATCAACCTTAGTATCAATAAATTTTGAGCTGAACTGTTATGTCAAATTGATTGTTAGATCGAATTTGACTGTCCTGGCTCTGATACCAATTGTTAGGATCGGAGGCTCTTATGATTCTGTTTGTTTGTATAATTAGAACAATGAAAGAATATGAAATAATGTAAAGTGCAGCGGAAATGAAAACAAACTTTGTAAAACACAATCAAAAGAGAGAAATAGATTTGATAAACACATGATTTGCATCAGTCGAAAGATTACAAAGTAAATCAAAAAATTACAAAGCATGCTTACAAAACTAAACTCCCCCTCAGCCTGATACTCCATGGTTGATCATGCAAGATGAAAAGAAATGAGCAAAAGGCTCGAAGCTCAAATAGAACTGTACAGGTACTGCTCTTTTATAGTACAGACCAAACCACTGAGAATCACAGCTGACGTCACCATGATAGTGACATCTAACAACCTAACAAACTCTAACCACTGATCTATTAACCACTGACAATACAAACACTGATTACATTCTAACCACTGAGATATAAACACTGATTCTTCATACCACTGTTGTGGTCTAAGCACTGATGTTGAGCATCAGTGCTTTCTTCAAAGGGTGATCAGACCTAGAATGGGCTGTGCTTTGATCTTCAACAGTACTTAGGAAACAACAGTAAATAGAGCATTAGTACTTTGGCTTCAATCAGTCTTTTAAGACACATCTGTTGTTGTGGACCAGCAGCAGTTGTAGCAGAGCAGTACTTGGAGATCAACAGATGTTAGAGCCACTGTCAAGGGGAAAGTTTAGTGTAAACCGCTGCTTATGATGAATCTACAGTTCTGAACCAGATTTGGGTTTACATCATCTGTTCCTCTGTAGGGTTCAATCCCAACAGTAACCATTGTAGTGCATAGCAAACTCAGCTCTTCATACCTATCAGTCTAAGCCCGGTGTTCACCACTATCCTGCTTCAAATCATTAAACTCCCTTTCTAAAGCCCTTAGTTCATGACGAGGACAGAATTCCCTCATCACAAGATCCCTAAGCTCTGCCCAGGTCTGAGCTAAAGCAACCTCAGCACCACGGTCTCTCATAACCCCGTTCCACCAAGTAAGAGCCCTCTTTTGAAACACGCTAGAAGCCAACTCGACCTTGCGATTATCAGGACACTGAACATAACGAAACGTACTCTTAATGCTCTCGAACCACTGGAGGAGCCCAGTTGCTCCTTTAGAACCACTAAACTTGAGTGGTTTAGCCGAATTGAAACTCTTGAAATTGCATGGAGCATTTTGGTTATTGTTAGCTTGGTTAACTTGAGCAATAATGTCTGGGAGTACAGCAGCCATATGCTGCGCCATGATAGCTGCCATTTCGGCATTAGGTAGCGGATTTTCACGTCGAGGAGGCATTCTAAAAGAGGAAACATGAGAGAAAACGAGTGAGATGATTAGATGAAAAGAATGAGATGATACAAAAATCGACAAAAGCAAAGATGGTGGTCATTCGTCCGTACCACGAAGCAAACAAACGACACACAGTGACTAATCAAAGTAAATGGATCAAAAATAATGTATCGCGAAGACATGCTCGCCTATAAGTGAACACTCACCCCAAGAGTTCCCAGGTAAGAGTAATTGGTCCGATTATGTGGATTTGTACGAACACTCTAGCCTTAGACAGAAAATTCAGGGTGCAGGCATTCACCCATCCAGTTTGTACGTGTTCACATTATTTAGGCCCAAAACTTTGACGAGATTTTGAAAACTTAGAAGGCACAAGGCCAAAAGAATCATTCAAAAACGGATGATTAAATTTTCAAAATCATTCTGAAAAATTGAAGGGTTCAAAACCTTATAACGAATTATTTAAAAACAGATGATTGATTTTCAAAAATCGTTTTGGAAAATTGTGTTCTTGTTTTGGTAATCACCTAAGGATAGGTGAAGTGTATGTTTTAAGATCTAAACACAAGTCAACTTGTGTTAGGGTCCTAGAAAAGTTATAGTCTAGGTCAAAACATTAGTAATAACCTAATTCCCTATAACCATTGGCTCTGATACCAACTCTTATGTCACACCCCGACCGCGTAAAACAACAAACCGCGGCGGAAACGTCGGGGAGTGTAGCAATAGAATTATTGTTTCACAACCATGGTATTTAAAGTTATGTTTTATTTATTAACAAAGATGGTTACATTGTCTTAAAGCAACTGAAACAAAGAGTACATAACATGATTAAACTAGTTCTAGCTTTGTTTTATGTCACTAAGGAACAGGTCCGCCTAAGTGTATCTTGTCCAATCCTATGCAACAGCTCCTGAAAACACATGTGAAAATAGGTACGTCAGCATAAAAAATGCCTGTGAGATACATAGGTTTTGTTAAAATAGGATTCATGACTTAAGTTTAAAGAAATGTTTAATAAAAATTTGTCATGAATCTTGTTAAGTGTTTTCTTTTATAAATCATATGAAAACTTGATAAGAAATCAGATTATATAAAAGAAAGATGTATGGTTAATTAAATAACCAAGTAAAATGAGTCGTGTAAAATAAACTGTTTTGTAAATCAATATCTTGTGAAAAATATGTTGTTTATGTAAAATGTTATATGTCGAAATTGAAATGATTTAAATAACGCTACGATATGTAATATCATAAAAGCACTTATATATAGGAAGTACTAGCGGCGTATCCACCATGCTTTTATCATATTACACATGCCTCGTTACTTAAATCACTTACCCAAACGAACCACCAAAATGTCTTATTTAAACCAATTGTCAAATGTTTATGTGTAAACAATGTCTATTGTCAAAATGTAAATCATGTATTGTGTAACCAATGTCAAAATGTTCATGTGTAAATAATGTCTATTGTCAAATGTAAATCATGTAATGCGTAACCAAATGTCATGTATGGCAAGTGAAATATATCAACTAAACCATAGTTAAAATGCACAAAACAAGGTATTGAAGTAAATCATAATTTAAATCAAAGTTATGTTTTGTAAAACAAATGCATGCTCTACTGATACAAGCATCTATGCGGTATTGTAAAATGCATACATTCAAGCCTTGCGACTGTGGCAATAAACCCTGTTAGTGCATATGTCTGTTGACTTTGTCTTGTATCAATTCTTGTAATAGAAATGATAGATCTAGGTCACGTAGTACGAGAAATGTGTTAAAAATAGGTTGGGAGGTAATTCCACATGAAATTACAGTTTCGTGCGGAATTAAATTTCGTGCGGAATTACATTTCGTGCGGAATTACATTTCGTGCGGAATTACAATTTCGTGCGGAATTACAATTTCATGCGGAATTAGGTGGCCTATATATATGTGTGATCAGTTTCTCATTTGGCACAGAATTACTGTGAGAGCCACGAAGTGCTGCCAAAATCCTGTCGTGTAATCAAGTTCAATTTTAATGAGAAAACTGTTTTAAAGTGATATCTCTGTTTTCTACTCCATTCTTCACTAATTCTACTCTGTTTGATTGATTCCGCCTCTCAAACAGTGTGTATTGCCTCTTATTGACTCAATCGGTCGGTAAAACGATCCTACAATTGGTATCAGAGCCAGTTATGAGTCAATACACTTGAATCAGTCACTTTTTCAAAATTAAACAGGATTTTACGGTCCAAATCGGCTTATTTTTTGATATGTTGTGCGAAAACACTTGATCTATAACCCTACCAAGTTTCAGATCTTAATTCCAAGCCGTTTGAGAGAAATCTGAGGTTTTGTGTTCGAAATCACGTGACGTCAGACTAATTCCACACGAAATTAAACATAATTTCGTTTGAATGTGCTAATTTCGCTTGAAAACACCTAATTTCGTTTGGAAATTAACTAATTTCGTTTGAAAAACATAATTCCGTTTGAAAGGGTTTAATTTCGTGTGAACTTGTCTAATTTCGTTTGAGTTTGTCGATTCGTGTGAAATATTATCAGGTCACGAGAACATAACAGTTAATCGGCCCAATCAAAGAGTCTTGAAAGTTGGTGAGAGTTTACATGTAAATGTGATATTAATTGTGTTGTCGGACATAGTAATTGAAGAAGTCAGTCGGTCCAATAAATCAATATCGGTTATCGGGATTGTTTAGTCCAAGACTTTAATTGACTATAGCAATTGAAATGTCAGTTGTTATGTGAGCATCGACCCATCATCCAAGATAATAGCTGGTTTGGGTATCAGTAGTTTGTCGGCCATACATCATATGATCGAGATATTGAAACATTTAGTCTCGGCCCAATCACATTCCATATCATAACTGTTGTTTTCGGCCCTTTTAAACAATCCAGGTGATCATATTGCTCGAACCCAATGTGTGGCCCAATCATATTCCGATATTTAATTGAAGATATCAAAAGCCCACGTGAAACTTTGAATTGCTCCGGCCCACTAGGTTGAACGGCCCAATCAAAATTGATTTGTGAACAGATTTTGTCGGTTTAGTGGATTTCTTGGCCCAATCACTTTTGATTTGAAACTTGTCGGTTTATTATAATTTCGGATCATATATTGCATGTGAAAAGGAGGAACGGTCCAATAAAAATCAAAGTTAATTCGTTAAAAAAAGAAAAGTGAAAACCCTACACGATCGGGTCACAATCCTATTCGGGGATTTTATTTGATTCAAAAGTTTAAAGTGCAACAAATCGAGCGGCAATCCGAACGAGTTGCCACCCGATTCTAATCAGTTCTATTTGTTTGTGTTTCAGGTGATTTGTCAAGCATCGGATATCCGCCTGAGCGAATCCTCACCTGATCCGTTGTCGTCTGATTTTTTCACTCTTTGGATATTCATCTGATTCAGTTGTTTGATAAAGTGATTGAATTATTTTAGATTGTGTGAATTTTCATATCGTTTGAAAATCTGTCTTTGTAAAAAATTTTAATACCGAAACATGGGTTCTGAGTTTTATATTGCACAGAATAAGTTTGATAGTTTTACAGGTATCAAGGGAGAGTCTACAAAAGAACTGATCGAGAGGTATTGCAAGTTGTATGTAGAGATGAGAAATTTGAACATTAACAAAATGGATGAGACGTGGGTTGACAAGTTGGCAAATGCTTTACCAAAGGATGTGTGGGGAACGTATTTGTTAGATTGAAAGAAGAGCTTTGGATATTTTGGATTCAATTTGAGCACGTTCGTCGAGAAGATTCAAGCTCAAGAACTTGAGTTCCAAAAGATTAGAAAATTGAAGTCTGATTCAGGAGAAAAGAATCATAAAGCAACAACTGTTGAAGTAAAAGTCAAATCTGAGGAAAATGTTCAAGTGGTAGAGAAGCAAGTTGACGAAATTTCAGCTATCAAGGTTGAGAAGAAATCTTAAAAGGTGTCCGAGAAGTGTTCAAAATGTGATAAATCTGAAGCAGACAATGTCAAACTCTTGAAAGATGTGGAGAGTTTGACATTGGAAATTAAAAAATTAAAAGAAAATGAAAAAGTTTTTGAAATTAAGATAAAATCTTTTGGAAATGAAGATTTTTGGCTAAAACTTGAAAACAAAAATCTGAAACAAAATGAAACAAAATTTCAAGATCAAATAAGAGTTTTTGAAAATGAAAAATCTGTTCTTGAAGAGAATAAAATTGTGAATGAAAAGGCAATCAATCTTCATCTTGAGAAGATTTTTCAACTCGAGAAAGAAGTTGAGAATGCCAGAAACAAAATTGATGATCCTGAAAAAAATTTAAAGGTTTTGTGACCACTTCAACAATGATTGATCAGTTATATCCAAAACCAATCAATTCTATTTCAATAAGTGACAATGTCACAAATTTTGACAAAGTCAAAATTGAAGATTGTGATGAGAAAACTGATGATGAAAATGAGAAAAATGAGAAAAAGAAAATATTTTTGAAACTAAAAGAAAATTTTCAAGAAACTGTTCCGCAATCAACTGAAAAGGGTGAATGCTCTACGCAAAAACCCTTGAAGAAGAAAGTAGAACAGAAACAAAAAGTTAAAAATTCAGAAAATGTTTAAAACAAGAATAAAAGCCCATCATTTCAATCATCCAATCAAGATAAAACAACCACAAAAATTGAAAAATCAAAACTCACAAAAAGTTGGTAATATGTGGTGCAGGTTTGACCACAGTGCTTCAAAGATAAATCCAGCTTTCAGGAGGAGTGATGATTACCACAAAGCCAGACAATGTTATGATCTGAGCGTTTGGTGTGAAAGTGGTGAATGGTACGATAACAGAGTGTGCTACACTTGTGGTGTTCAAGGACACATTGCTGTTAACTGCCAGAATCAGTGGTTTGAGACAAGGAGATGCTATAACTGCCAAATCAAAGGACATATTGCAAGAGATTGCCCAATGAGATCAATGGAAAGATCGAGGGCTGAATCTCAGAAAAAGATGAAGAAATCAGTCAAGGTCGAAGAAAATCCCAAAGAACAGAAGGTGAAAGAACAGAAAGTTAAGCTTTCACAAGGGCAGAAAGACCGACTGAGAAAGAAAAGAAAGAAAGCTCGAGAGTACCTTGAAAGGATTTTGTCCTCGGGTACAACGGTTAATTCAGATAAAAGTTCTGATGAATCGCTTTGCTCAACAAAAAATCAGTCAGGTAAAATGAATCCATCAGATACAAATCTGAGGAGAAAAGTTAGGGTAAAGGTAAAATTTGTTGATCAAACAGTTCCAATAAAGGTCGGCGATGAATCTGTTGTGTTGAAAACAAAGGAGCCACCTTCTGGTAAAGAATTTGTTTCTTCAGACTCAAAGGGGTCACATTTTGGCGATGAATCTGTCTTGTCAAAGTCAGATGAGTCACGTTCTGGCAATGAATCTGACTCGTCAAAGTCAGAAGAGCCACATGTTGATCAAAAAGGAGAAAATTCAGTTCCGCCAATGGATGATATCAACTTTCCACCATTGCGAACTGAAAATTTTAAACAAAAAGATGGTAAAGTGAAAATTTCGAATCAGTTTTATTTTGAAAAGAAAGAATTTGATGTCGAAAAGGCTTTCAATGGCAAAGTAAAAAATATTTTTGGAAAGATGGTTGAGGGAAAGGTTAAAGGGGTTAAAGAATTTTATGAAACAAAAAGGAATGTTCAAACTCCGAGTGAAAATAACTCAAATACACTCAAGGCTGGTCAGGCTTGGGTGCCTGCATTCATTGCTTAAAATCCTGACTTGCCGGAACTCCCAGGTTGGTAATTGGGGAGTAGGAATCGGCATCTTTCTTGAGAAATTCACAGGTTGGTAACTGTGATATTTCGACTTACAAGTGGTTAATCAAGGACATTAAGTTGTACTTGATTTAACTATCTTACAAGTGGTATGATTTTTGGAAAATGTTTTCATGATAAACCTACAAGTGGTTGAAAACAGTGTGATGAATTAAACCCCATGTTTGTGAAATGGCAAACAAAACTAATTTTCCAGAAAAACCATTTTGATTAAAACAAACTTAAGTGTTTTGAAATCACAATGGGAAAATAGTTTGTTGTTAGGGGGAGTTCTAACTGTTTAAGCCAAGTGGATGGCGAATTGAGGCAATTCTCATCAGTTTGTCACTTTGTTTGTACAGTCTACTGCTTTATCTTTCAAATTTTCCCAGAAAATCAAAATTTGAAATATAATTTTGATTTTAGGGGGAGAAAAAATTTTAAAAATTAGAAAATTTGAAAAATTCAAAAACATTAAAAAATCAAAAATGAGTTTTGTTAAGACAAGAGGAAATGATAGTACATCAGTGGACTATCACAGTACGCTAAAGAAATGAAATGTCAAATGTGATAAACGATCTCACAAAAGATGTGACGATAGGCTCAGCTAGACTAGTAGATTTGCGATAACGATACAAACTTAAATGAAAAAGCCTAGTTCTAGTGGGAAACATGATTGAAAGCATAGTACTTAGTTTTGTCCTTCTTGATTGTGTGCCTACTCAGTAATCACTGAATGCAAAGAGCATAAAAACCGGTTAAATTTGTGAACTTTCACAATTTTGCTGAAAAATCACTGTGATTGTGCATTTCATTTTGCAAAGATTTAAACTTGTTTTATTTTCTTTATTTTGTTTAAGCATTGGACATCCTCTGCGTATACATGAGTATCGAACTGGATGTTAATGCCTAAACGTTCTGCTTTATTTTCTTTGGTGTTTCGTTTAAATCTTGGATCACCTCTGCGTATATGTGAATATCAAACTGGTGGTTAAAATCTAAACATCTTCAACTTGTTTTTATTTCTTATTTTGTTTAAACATTGGACTTTCTCTGCGTATCGAAAGATCGACCTGATTGTTAATGTTTAAACATTCTGCATTGTTTTCGCACATATCACAGTTGATGAAAGTTTAAAGGCATTACGTGAGTTGGTGTATTGCATGATGAGGGGATATGCTGAGATCGTGGGATCCATAAGAATTTAGTGCAAAATTAATATACCTTAACGTATCGGTAAGCATTTCAAAAGTTCATAGATTGAGTTTAAGAGGACAACAATATCGTCAATCTATGTGAATCGTTTAGAACTTAATATGTTTAAAGCTTAACGGTGCTAGTGATTTGTCTCATAAACTGATATGATCCTTGTTATGGGTGAAATTCTGAGCCCATATCCTGGAACATATCTTGATATATATCTTGTTTATATTATATCTGTTTACATCCGGGATGCTAGTTCAGGATATTGGTAACATCCTGAATGGTATCCTCGGGATTACTAATGGATTATGTGCAGGCACGTGGGTTAAAAGCTAGCAACGATAACAAGACTTATTCCACGGAAGACTCGGTCCAAGTCGTTCAAGTGAAGACGTTGAAGCCGTGTTACTCGGTCCATAACGTTCATAATGGAATATTCGGAGTAGCCCATATTTGTAGGGATTATTGTTTATAATTCATTACTATAAATAGGTGGGTATATCGGATCAACTAGGACATCACAATCACATCCGCTACACTCTAACACTTGCTCTCTAGCAATTTTCACTTTCACACAAATTCGTTGTAACACTTAGCGATCTGATCTATATCCTGCACTGTATCCTGAAGTTTAAAGCAATAAGAAGAACAAGGCAGCTGCGATTGTCAGCTCCCGAGGTTTTGTGCCGGCGATCTAGATTGATCAAGGGCTTTCCTCGTACATCTCGTGTCATTTACTTTACTTTCTTGCTCATTGTTTGATCGTAGATACAGCTCAATATCCTGGGCCGTATCCTGAACACTCTTTTTCCAAACAACATAACCAACATATTTTCAACACATTTTTTAGCACACTACCTCACTTAACTAATTTGATCACTTATTTGCTTCGGTAATTTTTGACCAAAACAATTTGGCGCCCACCGTGGGGCAAGTGGTGCTCTCTTTACTAAAAATCTTTGTGAAATCGTTAATCGGTTTTCTGTTTTCGAAACTTTTTGCCACATTTTTTACACTGGCCTCAAGATCAAACATGAGCTCTTCTACTGTGTCTGCTACAACTTCTGCAACAGTTGGCTCGGTGCTTCCACCACCTCCTCCAAGGATGCCAGCCTCTACACAATCTCAAGATGTCATCCCTACTCGGAGTGTCCAGGGATCTGCTCCTGTTTTAGCTTCTAACGATGAAATTCTAACCTTATTTGGAAGTGTGCAGGAACAAATGAGGCAGCAACAGGAAACAAACCAAATGCTTTTAAGGGAAATACAACTCCTGAAGTCTGGCTCGAGCAGATCTGTTGAGGATAATGTCACTCCATTACACCCCAGAGCGTTGAACTTTAGTTCAGCTGTGTATACTGAGGATAACATGGGGAATATTGTGCCCAGCCTTCCTCAGAACCATACTCCTGAAATACCCTCCTCGGTCAGGATATCAACCATGAGGAGCTCAGGATATGCTTCAGGATATGGGCAAAATCCTCTAACGGGTAACGTATCAAATAATAATAATGCTATTACCACTAACAGTGTTGGATCTTTGCAGGATACAACTGTAACGTCATAATTATCCAGGGAGCTTCAGAAATTAAAGGATATGATATCCAGTGTACCTGGGGTGGTGTAGCCAATTCCTGAAGTATCCCAGGATAGCCACAGGATATCTCGGTTCGTGCATCCTATATGTGATGCTGAAATCCCAAAAAGATTTCAGACTCCGAACATGAAGCTTTACGACGGAACCACGGATCCTGAAGAGCATATTGCCCAGTATAGGGAAAGGATGGAGATCAACCCTATCCCTCCAGATCTCAAGGAAGCGTGCTTGTGCAAGGGTTTTGGTTCAACCTTGACAGGATCGGCTTTGAAATGGCTCCTGAATGTTCCTCCACATTCGATTACATCTTTTGCTCACTTAGTAAATTTATTTAATAGTCAGTTTTCTTGTAGTAGAAGCTTTGAAAAATTAACAAGTGATCTCTACAGGATAACACAAGGGCCTCAGGAATCCCTTAGGGATTATGTGAACAAGTTCAGCCGGGAATCACTAGACATTCCCCATCTTGATGTGGCAACAGCTGTGCAAGCTTTCAAGATGGGGCTGCAAAAGGATTCTCAATTTTATCAAGACCTTGTAATGAACCCATGCAGGAACCTGGATGAAGCCCGGAACAGGGCCCTAAGATATATTCGGTTGGAGGATGACAGAAAGATGCAAGAAAGAATGAACTCATCCAGCACTTATGAGTCAACTAACAGGAAGTCAGAATCCTCATTCAACTAACACCGTCGCTTCCAGTTCGTGTCGTTCTTGGTAACTTTGAAGACAGGATGATCCTCTCCAGCTTTTCGCTTAAACAAGTATCGGTGGGATCCGAAAGTGGTAAGATCATACATCTCAGCCAACTCCGCCATGCCAAGGTCAATACCCTCTTGCCCAATGATCCTTTCAAGGGTGTATAACACCCTCCAGATCATCGGCATAGCCTGGATATAGCTGATGCCGGTAAGGGAGAAGAAAGATTGGGTGAATTGGGGAAAAGGATACGAATATCCTATCAAGAAAGGAGTGACCGGGAAAGCTACCCAAGTCTCAGAGATGAAATCACTCAAAGCGGTAGGACTGAAGGACTTGAAGAGGGTGTTCGCCGGAAAGTAATGACGGATTTTGTCGATTTGAGGGTCGGTAAAACAACACCTCTCGGTGGGAGAATCCTTGATGATCCCTTGACCCTTCAAGGGGCTGTTCTTTTTGGGATCCTTGCATGGAGAATTCCGGAGCAACATACTGAACGAGATATGAAAAACAGAGCAAGAGAGAAGAAGATGAAAAGGAGAATACCTGGTTGACCTTCTGAATACGGTTATAAAGGGAGTTGCTTTGAATTTAAATGCATTCGATCCTATCCCTATTTCTATTTATAATGATGATTTGTGCAGGGCTGTTACTTCCATGACGTCAGATCGCAACGGATAGTTCCATCTTAACGGCTATATATCCGTTGAGTTAGTTATGGATAAGACCGGCAAAATATAACTCGTCTATATTAGATAAATACTCCTTATATTTTGGGGGCAATTGTTAGGGCTGGATTTTTAATGACATATGATCCTTACATGATATCCTAACAAGTGATCCTTGTTTCTTTGGCAGATAGTGATCCTCAGAAGAGCTTCAGGATCAGGATCATGGATCATCCTAAGGATCCTCATACTAACGACTGTTCTCTTTATATTTAATGTTGTTTTGCAGGAATTACGAGTTGGACCTGGTCTTGGCAACGTAATTAAGGAATCCTCCACGCTAATCTCGCACACGTATTACCAGAAATAGACGTTGTGGAGAATATGGAAACTTAGCACAATTCAAGGGCAATTATTTAGGCTAAATTTACTTCAATTTCTAAAAGGGTAACGAGCTAATAGTTAGGTTATTTACCTAAAATACGACCACACACACTTGTATAAGTAGCACTCTTCAACATTCGGAAGACACAACACATTTCTTACACACTCTAGCATACCACACCATAGCGATCTTTGTACCTAGCTCGTTACCATCCGAAGTTGTAAACATTGTTTCTTATATTGGAGTTTGGTGATCGGTAGTTTCCATCACCCGAGGTTTTTTATGCCGGAGATCATTCATTGATCAAGGGCTTTTTCCTCGTATAAATCTTTGTGTCACTTGTGCAATCTACATTTAAGTGATCCTTTACTTTGTTCATCATACCAAGCATCATTCCCCGTTTACAAAGAGTTTGGTTGCATTATCCTTGTGTGATTTTTGACCAAAAAAGTTTGGCGCCCACCGTGGGGCCATTGGTGCTTCAATTCTGAGAAATTTTGTTCATTTCATTTATTTCGGTTCATTACCTTCAACCACATGGCTTCTCCAGCGAAGAACACTCCAAGCTCTATGTCGGCGGTCACTTTTTCACAAGGCATTCCGCCTTTGCATCATCTCCCCATTGCATTCCAGAAAAATGCTGAGAATTCTCCGAAAAAGACAACCCCCGTTTTCACAAAACCAACTGTTGTTTCTTCCTCTACACTTACTAACAGCGATTTTTATGCTTTGATTGTGCAGATGAAGGATCACATGCAGCAAGTCAAAACTAATGGCAGGATCCTTCGCGAAATTGATAAAATCAGCAGAGGATCACTCCCCTTTGATGTCGTGGTCGCTGAATTTCGACACTCCGGTCATAACTTCCCAGAACTTTGCAGCTCCACATGTCCAATACCAGGGTGGATCAACAGGAATACGTTCTGGATCATCGACAATGTCTCAGATTCAAGGATCCTCGCAGGTTCAAGGATCCTCTCAGGTTCAAGGATCCTCGCAGGTTCAAGGATCCTCGTAGGTTCAAGGATCCTCGCAGGTTCAAGGATCCTCGCAGGTTCAAGGATCCTCGCAGGTTCAAGGATCCTCTCAGGGTCAAGGATCCTCGCAGGTTCAAGGATCCTCTCAGGCTCAAGGATCCTCGCAGGTTCAAGGATCCTTTCAGGCTCAAGGATCCTCGCAGGTTCAAGGTTCCTCCTTCCAGAGTTTTAGGTGACAAGGTTAGGTGGCCAAGGAAGAATGACAAACTGTCTGCCACCAAAGACGAATCGAAATGGTGTGCTTACCATGGGTATTCTGGTCATCTCATAGATGAGTGCTTAGCATTTAGGAAGGAGATAGGTTATCTTTAGAGCAAAGGATACTTGAAGGAATTGCTTGGAAGGAAAAAGTCAAGGATCAAGTATCCTGAGAAAATTCCTGAAAAAGCTCCTCCTCCACCATCCGATGCTTGAATCATCCATTTCATCTCCGGAGGTTCTCAGCAGCTAAGAGACGTGCAAAGGAAACAAAGATGGAGAATGGGGGCAAACCTGTTCGGACCTCCATCCTTACCCAGAAGAAAGTGATATCATATGATGAGGATAACTGTGCGGACATTCAGGATCCTCATCACGACGGTGTAGTTATTACATTATTTATATCTAACCATTTTGTTCGCAGGATTCTCATTGATGGGAAAAGCTCAGTGAACATCATCCAGTTGGATGTCCTCGATAGAATGGACATCCTTGAATCCGATATTGTCCAAAGATCATCTATCCTTGGAGAGACAAAGATTACATTGGGGGACGCCAAACTTCCTATCTACATAGAGGGAGTAAATTATGTTAAAAAAAAATTCTATATTATTGATTGCTTATCTTGTTGTAACGTTATCTTTGGCAGGCCGTGGATACACGATATGAAGGCAATCCCTCTCAACATATCATCAATGTGTCAAGGTCCCAACTCTATGAGATACGGTGAAGATAGAAAGTGATCAGCAGGAGGCAAAAAACTATTACACTTCTTCAAAGAAGCCAGCCTCCAAGGAGCAAGACATCATGGAGGCAAGAGAGCAAGACGTCAAGGATATTATGTTGAACTCAGAGGATCCTGAATCCAAAATTTTTATAGGACCTGGATCCTAGACAGTATTTAGCAGGATTTAGTATCCTTCTTGGAAAGAAGAAAATCTACCTCCGCTTGGAAACATGAAGATATGACAGGTATATCTAAGGGTAGTATCACTCATAAACTTGGCATTGACAGGTCATTCAAACCAATCCACCAAAAAAGGAGAAAGTTTACACTTGAAAGGAATGTCATTATCCAAGAAGAGCACCAGCCCTGATGAAACCAGAAAATGGAGAATCGTTATCCTTATACTTAGCTATTTCAGCTAAAGTAGTGAGTGTGATCCTAGTTAAGGATCATGAAGGCTCTCAACATCCGGTATACTATGTAAGTAAAATTCTACTTGATGCTGAGGCCAGGTATTCTCATTTGAAGAAATTAATTCTTGATTTAATTATGGCTTCTGCTAAACGTGGACATTATTTTGAGACTCTCACCATTATTGTGAAAACTAACATTTCTATCAAGAATGTTCTCAGGAAAACTGAAATAGCAGGTAGAATGGCAAAATGGATAGTCAAGCTTAATGCATATGACATTAAGTATGAACCTAGGACCGTCATCAAGTCCGAAGCTTTAGCTGACTTTGTGGCTGATTTCAGTAGTGATCTACAAAGGGAAGCTGAATTAGAAGTTCAACAACTTGAGAAGACCAGGGATCCTTGGACACTCTTCATGGATGGAGCTTCAAATGTTAAAGGAACTGGACAAAGCACACTACTAAAATCGCCACAGGGGGACATTATACCCCAATCCGTTGCATGTGAATTCCAAACCACTAATCATGAGGCAGAGTATAAGGCCTTGATAGCGGGTTTGCAATTAGCTAATAATATGAGGATCAGGTATCTTCAAGTATATGTAGATTCTCTATCAATTACTAATCATTATAACAGTTCTTACACTGTCAAATGTGAAAAGCTAATCAAGTACTTAGAAATAGTCAGGAAACTGGCAGATTCTTTTGCTTTTTCAGTCTACCACAGGTACCCAGCGAAGAAAATAACTAACCTTGGATCATTCCTAAAGATGCCAGAAGATGTGAAAAATACTCATTACCCATGTTTTAACTCCTGCAATTGAGGATCACATAGCCATGGAGATAGTGAAGGATTCTGCAATCATACCTGGTGATCCTGCACAGTCGAATTCAGGATCCTGGATTCCTCCAATCCTAAGATATATACAACATGGAGATATCTCTACAAGACAAAATCCTAAAGCTTTCAAAGTCAAGGAGACTGTGGAAACCACACTGGGGGCAAAGCACTATTCTCAAGGATCCTTAAAACAGGATACTATTGGCCTACCATGAAGACGTATGCTGTGGAATACACAAAGAAGTGTGATGCTTGTCAAAGACACAGTAATATTCTACACCAACCAACATAACATCTGCATCCTAAGAAGAAGCTTTCGCTCAAAGACAGAAAAAAGGAAATCGCCAGTTATCAACAAAGAATGGTTGGAGCGTACAACAAGAATGTCAGGATTAGAAGGTTTCAAGTTGGTGATTTTGTGCTAAGAAAAGCATTCCAGAACACTACAAATCCTTCTGATGGCGAGCTAGCACCAAAGTGGGAAGACCCCTATCTAATTGAAGTTGAATCAGGAAAGGGGGCATATCATTTGATAACAATGGATGGTGATCTCCAACCAAGAGCTTGGAATGCTGTTCATTTCAAAAAATACTTTAAGTAAGAAGGATCAGGGATCCTCAACGATACCGGTATTCTGATTAAGGATCCAGGATCCTCAAAGGATATATGATTCTACATTTGGTAACACATTACTTTCATTTTCATTTTCACTCATTTTATACTTATTACTTATCATAAGTTAAAGATGTTAATCAGTTAACATCTATTTTCACAAAGTTTAAGCTTTTGCAGAGTTGTTATCATTTTACAGAAGATCAAAGTGGTTGGCCAACCCTCCAAAGTTTTGGGCCTGTCCCCAGTTTGGGCTTGTCCCCAGTTTCGCCTGTAGCGCACGATGATCCTGGTATAGTTCACGTCTTTGGGACCAGTACTCGCTTTAGGGGCTGATAACCTCATCGTACTGGCTATACCTAGGATCCTACGTACAATGGTAGACGTACCATACATCCGTTCCTAAGGTTTCTAACGTTTTCACGTTAGCTAAGGTTTTGGCATTTTCATGTCACTAAGTTTGGATAGTCGCCAGTAAGGGCCATACTCCAGTTTACATACGATCCTTGGGCTTGTCCCCAGTTATCCTTGGGCTTGTCCCCAGTTATCCTTGGGCTTGTCCCCAGTTATCCTTTGGGCTTGTCCCCAGTTACTAACTTATCTTTTATATTGGCCTAGTCCCAAGTTATATTCCATTTTTTCAGGTTTTCGAAGATAAACAATTAAGGATCCTTAATCCTTATTATCCATTAAAGTTTTACTTATGGTTATCCTGATTAAAGGTTAGGATCCTAACTTGGATCCTCAGGTATGATCCTTAACTATTTTTAATTTCATTCATTATTTTGAATAACCCTTACACTTTGACAACTAAACCTATGATCCTTAAAATGAACCACTTTGAAAATTTTCAACTATAGGATACTTGATCCTGGATCGTATCCCAAATTTCTTAAACATAATTTGCTTAACTTTTCTTGCTCAGACAAATATATATCAAAACAATTGGAAATTAAAGGGATAACAACACAAGATAAGCCAAAAAGATCAGAGTTATTCTATTAACAAAGGTTTAAAACCCTTCATAAGTTGTCAAAATTGCCAACCCACGTTTCTACCAGCAAAACGTGGCCCGTCCACATGGGTTGGCAAAGGGTGTCCATTGTTTGTGCGGTCATAGCATGCAGAAAATTAAAAGGTGGCAGGATCACAATGGCTTCATCCCCCAAACAGAGGATCCCTCCACCATGTGTAATCCTACCTATTGTCTGAAGGATCCTGGATCCTCAACCCTAAAACCTATTGTTCGAAGTTACAGACCATAATTGTTTAAAAACATCAACAAACACAAAAGAAATTGGGCTCCGGCTATGTCTAGAAGTTTCCTTCATCGCCCAATCCTGCAGCTCAAGCCTTCGCTGCACCATCACCACCAGCTCCACTTGTCTCTCCACCCTGATCCTTGCCAACATCACCACCCTCAAGCATCGGGACCTCCTCAGCCTCTTCATCATCCTCCAACTCTGCCAGCCTCGCCTTCCAGCCCTCAACGTCCCATGTGCTCTTGTCGAAGGCAGGATCCTGAGCCTCCGCAGCCATCTGCAGCTGGATCTTATACATGGTTATCGCAGCAGAGACCTTGGCATCCTGGGTGATCTCATGCTTCTCATAATCAAAATTGATCAGCATCCTGGCAGCTTTATCCTTGGTGGCCCGGAGCTCCTTCTCAAGATCAGCTATCTTAAGATCCTTCAGCACACCCATCTGTTGGAGGTCAGCAATTTGGCGGTCTTGATCCTCGACGTGGCCAACATAAGTCTCTATCTCAGCAAATTTCTGCAAGGAAAACAAGGCATAGCGTCAGAAACAAGTGATCCTCAAACCTGTCAGGATAACAAACAGGGGCAGTGATCCTTACCTCGTTGAAGTAGTCCAGAAACTGTTGGCGGAGCAGGGGCAGACCTTGTAAATCCTCAGAGGCCTTTCTCTTCTTTCCTTTACCCCTAATAGGTGCTTTAGGGGCTGAAGCAGTTGGGCTAGCAGCAGGAGTCTTCTTCCTTGCAGATTTGACATTAGCAAGATCATCAATACCGAACTTTGAAGCAGACTTAGAGGATTTTCCAGCACCTACACAACCAAAATAAGATAAGTATTCTAATTAAACTTGAAAATCCTACATAGAATTACTTTTTAAATGAGGATACTTACTTGACATTGTGACAGAGGCAGAGGATACTTCTTGGGAATCCTGGGTAGCAACCTGGAAAGTTCTTGTCTCCGGATCAAGCTTCTTAAAGGCCAAAAGTCTCTCTTTTGCAGCAGGTGTCAACTTCAGATGAGAGATGGAGATAGTTGCACAAAAAATAATAGAACATCAGTAATCCTTATGCTAAAAGATAGGTCCTACGGTGATCCTTCCAGGATCCTCTATCCTACCATGAGTAGCCCACTCCTTGGGCAAATCCTTCCCATCAGGGATGGTATCTCTCCTAACAAAAAAGAACCGTCGCTTCCAGTTCGTGTCGTTCTTGGTAACTTTGAAGACAGGATGATCCTCTCCAGCTTTTCGCTTAAACAAGTATCGGTGGGATCCGAAAGTGGTAAGATCATACATCTCAGCAAACTCCGCCATGCCAAGGTCAATACCCTCTTGCCCAATGATCCTTTCAAGGGTGTATAACACCCTCCAGATCATCGGCATAGCCTGGATATAGCTGATGCCGGTAAGGGAGAAGAAAGATTGGGTGAATTGGGGAAAAGGATACGAATATCCTATCAAGAAAGGAGTGACCGGGAAAGCTACCCAAGTCTCAGAGATGAAATCACTCAAAGCGGTAGGACTGAAGGACTTGAAGAGGGTGTTCGCCGGAAAGTAATGACGGATTTTGTCGATTTGAGGGTCGGTAAAACAACACCTCTCGGTGGGAGAATCCTTGATGATCCCTTGACCCTTCAAGGGGCTGTTCTTTTTGGGATCTGTTGGGGCTGGATTTTACTATAAATGATCCTTATACGTGATCCTGACCAGTGATCCTTGTTTCTTTGGCAGATAGTGATCCTCAGCCAGACTTCAGGATCAGGATCATGGGACGATATGGTGATCCTTACACTAACGGTCACTTCCACTTGTTACAAAATTGTTTTGCAGGAACACCTAGCAGGATATGCCCTACACATCATGATCCAGGGACGCGTTTTCACAAATATGGCAAGAGCTAAATTGGAGATAGACGTTGTACCGGATATGGAAACTTAGCTTGATTAATGGGCAGCAATTTAGGCTAGATTATCTTTATTTCTAAAGGGGTAATGAGCTGATTAGTGGTCTATCTACCTAAAATAAGTTACCTACACATGTATAAATACCACTCTTCCTCATTCGGAAGAACACACACGACATACAACGCAACTCTCACACACTTAGACACTCAGTGATCCTTGTACTCAGCTCATTATCATCCAAAGTTGTAACTACATTTTTATTATATTGAAGTTGGTGATCGGTAGTTGCCATCACCCGAGGTTTTTTATGCCGGAGATCATACATTGATCAAGGGCTTTTTCCTCGTATAAATCATTGTGTCTTTGTATCTTTATCACAGAAGTGATCCTTTACTTTCATAGCTAACCAAGCATCATACCCCGTTTACATAAAGTTTGGTTACATTATCCTTGTGTGATTTTTGACCAAAACAGTTTGGCGCCCACCGTGGGGCAATTGGTGCTTCATTCATAAAGAAAATCTTTTGTTCGAAATCATTTCAAAGAGTTACATGGCTTCATCATTGAAGAACACCTCCACGGCGATGTCTGCAGTCACCTCAGCACAAACCACTCTACCTCCTCCACCGGCAGGATCCCAGAGAAATGCTGAGAAGAGACCAACCCCTTCTTTCTCTAAACCTCCATCTTCTTCTGCTATGAATTCTTCTATTCCCAGTACTAGTGATGTGTTTGCTTTAATTTTGCAGATGAAGGATCGTATGCAGCGGCAGGATGAAACTAATGACAGGATCCTCAGGGAGATTGGAGATCTCAAAAGACAAAAGAAAGCGGCAGAGGATCATTCCCCACTGATGCCAAAATCCTTGAGTTTTGAGACTCCAATGGTCACCTCTCAGCCATCAGGGATCCCAGACGTACAGATCACAGGGGAGACGAGAGGATTACATCTCAAGTCAGCAGCAATGACTCAGACATCGGGCTCGTATTTTCAGCCAGCAGGATCCTATCCTCAGTATATGGGATCCTTTATGAAATCAGGAGTATATCCGGGTGCACAGCAATTTCAAGGATCCTACTTCGTTCCGGGCTTATCCCAGGTTCAAGGATCCTCCTTTGTTCCAGGATCATCCCAGGTTCAAGGATCCTCCTTTGTTCCAGGATCTACTCAGACACCAGGATCCTTCCCGATGCCAGGATCCCTAAAAAGTTTGCAAACAGGGAGTCTAGATGTCCATCAAGGGGACTTCATTCCAATGCAGACCATTGCTTCCACTGGTCCCTCCGTTGATCCAGAATCCCAGCAATATGGATTCCCTAACTTGAACCCAATGGGAGGTAACACTTTAAATAATTATCCTACCACTAACCATGGATTCATGCAGGATACAGGTACCAATCACGCTATGGCCAGGGAATTACAGAAACTAAAGGACATGATCTCAAGTGTTCCAGGGGTAGTCAAGCCTATCCCAGAGATTGCAGATGGAAGCCACAAGGTATCTCGCTTTGCACCACCAATTTGTGATGCAGAGGTGCCCAAAAGGTTCCATATCCCTACCATGAAGCTGTATGATGGCACAACGGATCCAGAGGAGCATATAGCACAATACAGGGAAAGGATGGAAATCAATCCTATCCCAGAAAAGTTGAAGGAAGCATGCCTATGTAAAGGATTTGGATCCACTCTAACTGGATCAGCTCTTAAGTGGCTGCTAAGTCTTCCCCCTTACTCTATTACTTCATTTGCTAATTTAGTTAATTTATTCAATAACCAATTCTCTTGTAGTAGAAAATTTGAAAAATTAACTAGTGATTTGTACAGGATAACTCAAAATAATAATGAATCATTAAGGGATTATATAACTAAATTTAGTAAAGAATCCTTGGATATTCCCAACTTGGATATGGCTACGGCTGTTGAAGCCTTCAAAATGGGACTTCTTAAGGATTCATTATTCTATGATGATCTTGTTATGACACCTTGCAGGAATTTAGATGAAGTAAGAACTCGAGCACTCAGGTTTATCCGGCTAGAGGATGACAAGAGGATCCAGGAGAGACAAGTAGGATCCTCAAAACAAGATAAGCAAGGATCCTCCTTCAAAAACAACAAGTTCAAATCCTACCATAGAAACGAGAACAAGAATGTGCATGCTGTCGACCAAGAAGAGGATGATGAAGAATATCCTCCAATCTCAGAATATTGTTTTTCCGTTGATAATCATGAACTAATCCTTGCAATGCAGAATCTAGGTGAAAAGGCTAGGTGGCCCAGGAAGAATGATAAACCATCCGGGACTAAAGACAAGTCCAAATGGTGTGCATACCATGAGGATTTCGGCCATCTGACTGAAGATTGCATAGCCTTAAGAAAGGAAATTGGATACCTGCTAAGCAAGGGGCATCTAAAAGAATTGCTGGGGAGAAAAAAGCAAAGGACCCAGGATCCTGAAAGGATCCCCGAAAAAGCCCCAGCACCTCCGGCAAATGCACAAGTGATCAACTTTATATCCGGAGGATCAGACATCTGTGGTACATCCTTCTCAGCGGCCAAAAGATATGCAAAAGAATCAAAAATGGACAATGGAGAAAGGCCTGTTAGAACATCAAGTGTTTCAGAAGGGAAAACGATAACCTTTGATGAGGATGACCGCATTAACATCCAGGATCCTCATCATGATAGTTTAGTTATTACTCTCTTTATTTCTAACCATTTTGTCCGCAGGATCCTTATCGATGGAGGAAGCTCAGTGAACATTATCCAGCTTGATGTACTGAAGAAAATGGGTATCCCAGAATCAGACATCACACCAAGATCCTCCGTGCTTGTAGGATTTAGTGGAGAAACGAAGAAAACTCTGGGGGACATCAAACTCCCAATCTACGTGGAAGGATTACATAATTACCAAAAATTTTGTGTTATTGACTGTTTATCTTGTTGCAACGTTATCCTTGGCAGGCCTTGGATACATGACATGAAAGCAGTTCCATCTACCTACCATCAATGTGTGAAGCTCCCTAGCCCATGGGGGATAATCAAGATCGACAGTGATCAGCAAGAGGCTAAGGATTGCTATACCTCATCCATGAAGCCAACCTCGAAGCCAAGAGAGCAATAGCAATTACAGTATCCTCCGAGGAATGTCTTGGAGGCAAGGGAACAAGATGTAGATGAAATCCTCTTGGATCCTAGTGATCCAGAATCAAAAATCTATATCGGATCAGGGATCCTTGGCAACATGAAAGAAGACATGATATCCTTCCTCAAAAGAAGAAAATCTACCTTTGCTTGGAAACATGAAGATATGACAGGTATATCTAAGGATATTATTACTCACAAACTTGGCATTGACAGGTCTATCAAACCAATCCATCAAAAAAGGAGGAAGTTTGCACCAGAAAGGAATGCCATTATCCAAGAAGAAGTAGAGAGACTACTTCGAGCAGGTATGATCAGAGAGGTAAAATATCCTAAATGGTTAGCCAATGTGGTTGTTGTCCAAAAGAAAAACGGAAAGTGGAGGGTATGTGTCGATTTCACTGATTTGAATAAGGCATGTCCCAAGGATCCTTTCCCATTACCCCACATTGACTCCATGGTGGATGCAACAGCGGGGCATGAACTGTTGACCTTTATGGATGCATCATCTGGGTTCCAACAAATCCAGATGGAACCATCTGACCAAGAGGATACAGCCTTTATGACCCCAACCGGTTTATATTGTTATATTGCCATGCCTTTTGGACTAAGAAATGCAGGTGCAACATACCAAAGGCTGGTAAATATGATGTTCAAAGATCAAATTGGAAAAACTATGGAGGTGTACATAGATGATATGGTGGTCAAGTCAAAGAAAGCTGAGGATCACCTAAGGGACTTGGAAGAAGCATTCGATATCCTTGATAATTATAACATGAAACTAAATCCTTCAAAATGCCATTTTGGTGTTAAGGCAGGAAAGTTCTTAGGATACATGGTAACCCAGAGGGGCATTGAAGCAAGCCCGGAACAAATCAAAGCATTAATAAATATCAAATCTCCTGCCAATGCCAAGGATGTTCAAAGACTAACAGGCAGGATAGCAGCTTTGAACAGGTTCATATCGAAATCCTCAGAAAAGTGCAAAGAATTCTACGATATCCTAAGGAAGAATAAGAAGTTCGAATGGACTGAGAAGCATGAAAATGCTTTACAAGCCCTAAAAGAGTATATGTCCTCAGCACCAGCATTAGCAAAACCGGAAAAAGGAGATGTGTTATCCTTATATCTGGCGGTATCCTCAACCACTGTAAGTGCTGTCCTTGTTAAGGATCACGAAGGTACACAATATCCTATCTACTATGTAAGTAAAAGTCTACTTGATGCCGAATCCAGGTACTCACACCTCGAAAAACTCATCCTTGCATTAATCATGGCATCCACTAAGTTAAGGCACTATTTTGAAACCCATACTATTGTTGTTAAAACTAATTTTCCAATTAAGAATGTCCTCAGGAAACCGGATATGTCAGGGAGAATGGCTAAGTGGGCAGTGAAGCTTAGTGCCCATGATATAAGATACGAACTAAGAACAGCCATTAAATCTCAAGCACTAGCTGACTTTGTGGCTGATTTCAGTAGTGATCTACAAAAGGAAGCAGAATTGGAGGTCCAGCAGCTGGATGAGACCAAGGATCCTTGGATCCTACACACTGACGGATCCTCAAACATCAAAGGCACAGGGCTAGGGATCCTACTAAAATCGCCACAGGGGGACATAATACCCCACTCCATAGCCTGTGAGTTCCAAGCAACTAACAATGAGGCTGAGTATGAAGCCCTAATTGCTGGCTTACAAATCGCTAAGGATATGGGGGTAAAGTATCTTAACGTATATGTAGATTCATTATTGATCACTAATCACTTTAACGGATCCTATGCTGTTAAAGGTGAAAAACTAACCAAATATTTAGAGATAGTCAAAGAATTGGCACTCTCTTTTGTTTCTTTTAGCTTAACACAGGTACCAAGGGAGGAGAACACGGAAGCCGATGCATTGGCCAACTTAGGATCATCCTTGAAGATTCCAGAAGATATAAGTATCCCTATCATCCATATCCTGGCTCCTGCTATTGGAAATCAGGTGGCCATGGAAATAGAAGAGGATACTGCAATGATCCCTAGTGAAGAAGCCCAATCTTATTCAGGATCATGGATCTCACCAATCATAAGATACTTGCAAAATGGAGAGATCCCAATGGGAGAAAATCCTAGAGCTTTCAGGATCAAGGTATCTCAATTTACAATCTTAAATAACATGCTGTATAAACGATCCCTTGCAGGACCATATTTAAGATGTATTGAGGATCCTGAAATTGAAGAAGTGTTGAGAGACTTCCATGAAGGAGATTGTGGAAACCACACTGGGGGCAGGGCATTATTCTCGAGGATCCTTAGAACAGGATACTACTGGCCAACCATGAGAAGGGATGCTGTAGAATATGCTAAAAAGTGTGATCCTTGCCAAAGACATAGCAATATCCTCCATCAACCAGCTGAATTCTTACACCCAATACCATCCTCTTGGTCGTTCATGAGATGGGGAATGGATATAGTTGGCAAGCTTCCTAAAGCACCTGGTGGAAAAGTATTTATGCTCGCCATGACTGACTATTTTTCCAAGTGGATAGAAGCTGAAGCCTTTGCTCAAGTCAGAGAGAAGGAAGTTATATCCTTTATCAAAAGAAACATTATAACCAGATTTGGCATTCCCTCTGAAATAATATGTGATAATGGTTCTCAATTCATTGGAAGGAGAACCACTAACTTTTGTGACAGTTGGGGAATCAAGATGATCACATCAACACCAGTTCACCCACAAGCCAATGGTCAAGCAGAATCATCCAACAAGATCATCATCAACAATCTGAAGAAGAAGCTAGGATCCAAGAAAGGGAAATGGGCAGAAGAGTTACCTTATGTGCTATGGGCTGATAGGACAACTCCCAAGAATGCCACCGGTCAGACACCCTTCTCTTTAGTATTTGGGGCAGAAGCAGTGATCCCAACAGAGATGGTGATCCCAACTGCTAGAACAAGTGTTCGTGATCCTGAAGAAAATGCTGCAATTCTAGCTCAGGATTTGGATACTATTGAGGAAATCAGGGATCTAGCCAGAATAAGGATGGCAAGCTACCAACAAAGAATGGCTGGTGCCTACAACAAAAATGTCAGGATAAGGAAGTTCCAAGTTGGAGATATGGTATTAAGAAAAGCATTTCAAAATACTATTAATCCTGCTGACGGGAAGCTAGCACCAAAATGGGAAGGTCCCTACTTAATTGAAGCCGAAGCAGGAAAGGGGGCATACAGGCTGCTAACCATGGAAGGGAACTTGTTGCCAAGAGCATGGAATGCTGTTCACTTAAAGAAATATTTCATGTGAACATGATCCTTCATGCATGTGATCCTTACATTGGAGTATCCTTGAAGGATCCCGGTGCCATCGATGATCCTCATTCTGGTAATATGCTTATCCTAGAAACTATTATATTTTCCTATTTTTTACCTAAGGATAAGGATCACGTATCCTTCATCCTCTACTCACAAACCATTTGAGTTATGATAGTTCAGGTATCTTCAGCAAATCCTCAGAGATCTCCAAAAGCACCAAAGATCCTTGGGTACAACCCCAGTTATCCTTGGGATTATCCCCAGTTTTCGCCAGCAGCGCACGATGATCCTGGTATAGTTCACGTCTTTGGGACCAGTACCCACTTTCGGGGCTGACAACCTCATCGTACTGGCTATATTTGGGATCCTACGTATAATGGTGGACGCACCATACATCCGTTCCTAAGGTTTCTAACGTTTTCACGTTAGCTAAGGTTTTGACATTTTCATGTCACTAAGTTCGGATAGTTGCCAGAAAGGGCCATACTCCAGTTTACATACGATCCTTTGGGCTTGTCCCCAGTTATCCTTCGGGCTTGTCCCCAGTGATCCTCCGGGATCATCCCCAGTTATCCTTCGGGCTTGTCCCCAGTGATCCTCCGGGATCATCCCCAGTTATCCTTTGGGCTTGTCCCCAGTGATCCTCTGGGACCGTTCTCAGTTATCCTTTGGGCTTGTCCCCAGTTACTAACTTATCTTTTATATTGGCTTAGTCCCAAGTTATGTTCCATTTTCTCAGGTTTTCAAAGTTAAACAATTAAGGATCCTTAATCCTTATTATCCATTAAAGTCTTACCTATGGTTGTTCCGATTGAAGGTTAGGATCCTAACGTGGATCCTCAGGTATGATCCTTTACTATTTTTGATTATACTCTTTATCCTAACCGACCCTCACACTTTGACAACCAAACCCATGATCCTTGAACTACAATACTTTGAACATTTTCAACATCAGGATATTTGATCTAGGATCATATCCTGAATTTATTAAGTATACTTTCAACTCTTGCAAATATATTATAAAGACAACTAAGAAACAAGAAGATAAGGATAACAACACGAGATAAGCCAGAAAAGTTAAGTTATAATATTAAACAGAAGGATCATTAACCCTTTCAAAAAGTTGTCAAAATTGCCAACCCACATTTCTACCAGCAAAACGTGGCCCGTCCACATGGGTTGGCAAAGGGTGTCCATTGTCTATGCGGTCATAGCATTGTGCAGGAAAGTAAAAGCGGCAGGATCACAAAGGTTTCATCCCCCAAACAGAGGACCCCTCCACCTTTTGTAATCCTACCTATTGTCTAAAAAAGGATCCAGGATCCTTAACCCTAAGAAACTATTGTTTAAGTTACAGACCGTAATTGTTTCAAACCATGAACCACTACTACAAATCACCACCAAACCTAAAAAAATTGGGCTCCGGCCTAGTCAACAATATCCATCATCGCCCAATCATGCAGCTTACTTCTTCGCTGCTTCATCACCACCAGCATCTCCACCCTGATCCTTCTCAACATCATCTCCCTCCAGCATTGGGATATCCTCAGCATCATCGTCATCTTCCAACTCTGCTAGCCTTGCCTTCCAGCCCTCAACATCCCATGTGCTCCTGTCAAAGGAAGGATCCTGAGCCTCCGTAGCCATCTGCAGTTGTATCTTGTACATGGTTACCGCGGCAGAGACCTTAGCGTCTTGGGTAATGTCATGCTTCTCATAATCAAACTTGATCAACGCTTTAACAGCCTCATCTTTGACTGCCCGGATCTCCTTCTCAAGATCGGCAATCTTAAGATCCTTCAGCCCACACGTCTGTTGAAGGTCAGCGATTTGACGATCCTGATCCTCAACCTGATTGACGTAAGTCTCCATTTCGGAGAATTTCTAAAGAAGACAACAGGAAAGCAACATCAGACACATGTGATCCTCGGACTTGTCGAAGACAATTAACAGGGGCAGTGATCCTAACCTCATCAAAATAGTCAAGGAATTGCTGACGGAGAAGAGGAAATCCCTGAAGGTCATCTGAAGCCTTCCTCTTTTTCCCTTTGCCTCGGGCAGGTGCTTTAGGGGCTGAGACTGAAGGGCTGGCAGCAGGAGCCTTCTTCTTCGAGGACGTGACATTGGCAAGATCACTGATCCCAAACTTGGAGGCAGATTTAACAGACCTGGCAGATTTTCCGGCACCTACACAATTCAAAAACAAGATAAGTTCCCTTGTTAAATTAAATACTTTCACATAAAACTTATTTTTTATGAGGATACTTACTTGACATTGTGGCAGACGCAGAGGATATCTCTTGAGAATCTTGGATAATAACCTGGAAGCTTCGAACTTCAGGATCAAGCTTCTTGAAAGCTAACACTCTCTCTTTGGCAGCAGGGGTCAAGTTTAAGTGAGCAACGGAGATAGCTGCATAAAAAGACAAAAAAGAAAAGACATCAGTGATCCTCATCATATGAGACAGAACTGATAGTGATCCTTCGAGGATCCTCTATCCTACCATGAGTGGCCCATTCCTTGGGCAGATCCTTCCCATCCGGGATGGAATCCCTCTTAACAAAGAAAAATCGACGTTTCCAGTTGGTATCATTCTTGGTCACTTTGAAAATAGGGTGATCCTCCCCAGCTTTCCGTTTCAGCAGATACCGGTGGGAACCAAACGTAGTAAGATCATAGAACTCGGCCAGCTCTGCCATCCCCAGATCAATCCCTTCTTGCTCGATGATCCTCTCGAAGGTATAGAGAACCCTCCAGATCATCGGCATAGCTTGGATATATGAGATGCCGGTAAGAGAAAAGAAAGATTGGGTAAACATCGGAAAAGGATATGAATACCCAATGAGGAAGGGAGTAGCAGGAAAAGCCACCCAGACATCTGAGACAAGATCGCTCAAAGCAGTAGGATCAAAGGGTTTGAAAACAACATTCGCTGGGAAACAATGGCGAATCTTGTCTATGTGGACATCAGTAAAGCAGCATCTCTCCACGGGAGAATCCTTGATAATTCCCTGGCTCTTTAAGGGACTCTCCTTCTTGGGACCCTTGTGCGGAGAATTACGGAGCAGCATATTTTGAACAAAAAACAGAGTAAAAGCACGAAAGAACAGAGCAAAGAAGAGAAAGAAGAAGATGATACCTGATCAAGAGTCTTCGATGATGGTTATAAAGGGAGATACTTCGAATTTAAAAACAAAATGATCCTAACCCTATCTCCTATTTATAATGATGATTTGCAGGGATCGTCACATCAGTGACGTAAATATCACAACGGCTAGTAACCCGGAGTCGCCCGTTAGAGATAAGCTCAAAACAAAATATAACTCATCTATTTACAATTAACTCCTTATATTCTGGGGGCAATTGTTGGGGCTGGATTTTACTATAAATGATCCTTATACGTGATCCTGACCAGTGATCCTTGTTTCTTTGGCAGATAGTGATCCTCAGCCAGACTTCAGGATCAGGATCATGGGACGATATGGTGATCCTTACACTAACGGTCACTTCCACTTGTTACAAAATTTTTTTGCAGGAACACCTAGCAGGATATGCCCTACACATCATGATCCAGGGACGCGTTTTCACAAATATGGCAAGAGCTAAATTGGAGATAGACGTTGTACCGGATATGGAAACTTAGCTTGATTAATGGGCAGCAATTTAGGCTAGATTATCTTTATTTCTAAAGGGGTAATGAGCTGATTAGTGGTCTATCTACCTAAAATAAGTTACCTACACATGTATAAATACCACTCTTCCTCATTCGGAAGAACACACACGACATACAACGCAACTCTCACACACTTAGACACTCAGTGATCCTTGTACTCAGCTCATTATCATCCAAAGTTGTAACTACATTTTTATTATATTGAAGTTGGTGATCGGTAGTTGCCATCACCCGAGGTTTTTTATGCCGGAGATCATACATTGATCAAGGGCTTTTTCCTCGTATAAATCATTGTGTCTTTGTATCTTTATCACAGAAGTGATCCTTTACTTTCATAGCTAACCAAGCATCATACCCCGTTTACATAAAGTTTGGTTACATTATCCTTGTGTGATTTTTGACCAAAACAGGATCCTTGCATGGAGAATTCCGGAGCAACATACTGAACGAGATATGAAAAACAGAGCAAGAGAGAAGAAGATGAAAAGGAGAATACCTGGTTGACCTTCTGAATACGGTTATAAAGGGAGTTGCTTTGAATTTAAATGCATTCGATCCTATCCCTATTTCTATTTATAATGATGATTTGTGCAGGGCTGTTACTTCCATGACGTCAGATCGCAACGGATAGTTCCATCTTAACGGCTATATATCCGTTGAGTTAGTTATGGATAAGACCGGCAAAATATAACTCGTCTATAATAGATAAATACTCCTTATATTTTGGGGGCAATTGTTAGGGCTGGATTTTTAATGACATATGATCCTTACATGATATCCTAACAAGTGATCCTTGTTTCTTTGGCAGATAGTGATCCTCAGAAGAGCTTCAGGATCAGGATCATGGATCATCCTAAGGATCCTCATACTAACGACTGTTCTCTTTATATTTAATGTTGTTTTGCAGGAATTACGAGTTGGACCTGGTCTTGGCAACGTAATTAAGGAATCCTCCACGCTAATCTCGCACACGTATTACCAGAAATAGACGTTGTGGAGAATATGGAAACTTAGCACAATTCAAGGGCAATTATTTAGGCTAAATTTACTTCAATTTCTAAAGGGGTAACGAGCTAATAGTTAGGTTATTTACCTAAAATACGACCACACACACTTGTATAAGTAGCACTCTTCAACATTCGGAAAACACAACACATTTCTTACACACTCTAGCATACCACACCATAGCGATCTTTGTACCTAGCTCGTTACCATCCGAAGTTGTAAACATTGTTTCTTATATTGGAGTTTGGTGATCGGTAGTTTCCATCACCCGAGGTTTTTTATGCCGGAGATCATTCATTGATCAAGGGCTTTTTCCTCGTATAAATCTTTGTGTCACTTGTGCAATCTACATTTAAGTGATCCTTTACTTTGTTCATCATACCAAGCATCATTCCCCGTTTATAAAGAGTTTGGTTGCATTATCCTTGTGTGATTTTTGACCAAAACAGCCATATGGCAGAAATGAGAGCAAGAGAGTGAATGCTGTCGAAGATGAGGATCCTGAAGAGTATCCTGAATTATCTGAATATTGCTTTTCTGTTAACATTCCTGAATTGATGTATGCCATGCAGGGTCTGGGGGACAAGGCAAGATGGCCTCGAAAGAATCAACAAAAAGCAGATTGGAAAGACAAATCGAAATGGTGTGCTTTCCATGAAGATTTTGGACATATGACTGAGGATTGCATCGCTTTGAGGAAAGAAATAAGCTATCTTCTAAGCAAGGGATATTTGAAAGATCTCTTAGGAAGAAAGAAGAATAAGGGTCAGGATACTGAGAAGGATCCTGAGCGAGCGGCATCACCTCCCGCCGATGCCAAGATAATCAACTTCATTTCAGGAGGATCCGACATTTGTGGAACTTTGTATTCAGCAGCAAAGAGACATGCAAAGGAAGCTAAGGCCGAAAGGGGAGACAAACCTGTCAGGATGACTACCCTCACAACTGACAAAGTGATCACTTTCGATGCAGATGACAGGGATACTGTCCAGGATCCTCACCATGATGCTCTGGTAATAACGTTATATGTGGCTAACCATTTTGTACGCAGGATACTAGTTGATAATGGCAGCTCCGTCAACATAATACAACTGGAGACTCTGAAGAGAATGAATGTGTCTCCGATGGATATCACTTCGAAGTCCACTGTGCTCGTTGGTTTCAGTGGAGAAGCTAGGAACACAGTGGGAGAGATAAAGCTGCCCGTATATGTCGAAGGAGTCAACAAGATGCAACGTTTCTGTGTGATGGATTCTCTATCCTGCTATAACATCATCCTAGGAAGACCATGGATCCACAATATGAAGGCCGTACCATCGACATATCACCAATGCATCAAGATCCCTACCCCTTGGGGGGTTGTCAAGATCGACAGTGATCAGCAAGAGGCAAAAGAATGTTATTCATCCTCAATGAAATCCTCGACCAAACCGAGTGCAGCATAGCAATTAAAGATGCGGGCCCAGGATATCGTGGAGAATCCGGAGCAGGATGTGAAGAAAGTTATCCTGGATCAGGATAATCCTGATATCTCGGTGCTCGTAGGGACCAATATCCCTCAGGATATTGAAGAGCAATTAACCAACTTTCTGAAATGCAGGATGTCAACATTCGCATGGAGGCATGAGGACATGACAGGTATATCTAAAGACATTATTACTCACAAGCTTGGAATTGACAGGTCATTCAAGCCTATACAACAAAAGAGAAGGAAATTCGCCCCTGAGCGGAATGCAATTATCCAAGAGGAAGTTGAAAGATTATTGAAGTCTAGGATGATCAGAGAAGTCAAATTCCCTAGATGGCTAGCAAATGTGGTAGTGGTTCAAAAGAAGAATGGGAAGTGGAGAGTCTGTGTAGACTACACAGACCTAAACAAAGCTTGTCCAAAAGACCCATTCCCTCTGCCTCATATAGACTCGATGGTGGATGCCACTGCCGGCCATGAAATATTGACCTTCATGGATGCATCCTCAGGATTCCAGCAGATTCAAATGGAACCTTCGGACCAGGAGGTTACTGCTTTCATGACACCAACAGGTATTTACTGTTATACTGCTATGCCTTTCGGTTTAAAAAATGCAGGTGCAACGTACCAGAGATTGGTGAACATGATGTTTAAAGACAAATTGGGGGACACCATGGAGGTGTACATTGACGATATGGTGGTCAAATCCAAGAAAGCTGAGGATCATCTTCAGGATATTAAAGGAGCATTCGATATCCTGGACCAGTATAATATGAAACTTAATCCTGCAAAGTGCCATTTTGGAGTGGGGGCAGGAAAGTTTTTAGGATACATGGTAACAAAAAGAGGGATAGAGGCAAGCCCGGAGCAGGTCAAAGCTATCTTGGATATAAAGTCACCCTCGAATATGAAGGATGTTCAACGGTTAACATGACGAGTGGCAGCCTTGAATAGATTTATTTCAAGATCCTCGGAAAAGTGTAAAGAATTCTATGATATCCTGAAAAAGAATAAGAAATTTGAATGGGGCGAGAAGCATGAAGCAGCCCTGCAGGATTTGAAGCAGTATCTCTCAACCGCGCCTCTATTGATGAAGCCTGAGGATGGTGAACCATTATCCCTGTATCTGGCAGTATCAGGGAATGCAGTAAGTGCAGTACTCGTAAAGGATCACGAAGGTCAGCAGTATCCTATTTATTATGTTAGCAAAAGTTTGTTAAATGCTGAAACTAGATATTCTCACCTAGAAAAACTAATACTGGCTCTAGTAATGGCATCAACAAAGCTTAGACATTATTTTGAAAGACATAGGATTCATGTTAAAACTAATTATCCTGTTAAGAATTGTTTTGGTCAAAAAATCACACAAGGATAATGCAACCAAACTCTATGTAAACGGGGAATGATGCTTGGTTTGATGAAAAAGTAAAGGATCACTTTAGTATGAAATATGCAAGTGACACAAGGATTTATACGAGGAAAAAGCCCTTGATCAATGAATGATCTCCGGCATAAAAAACCTCGGGTGATGGCAACTACCGATCACCAAACTTCAATATAACAAATAATGATTACAAATTCGGATGGTAACGAGCTGAGTACAAGGATCACTATAGTATTGTGTCTAAGCGTGTAAGGAATGTGTTGTCTGTCTTCCGAATGTGGAAGAGTGCTATATATACAAGTGTGAGTGGCCCTATTTTAGGTAAATAGACTAACTATCAGCTCATTACCCCTTTAGGAATAAAAGTAAATCTAGCCTAAATTATCGCCCTTAAATCATGCTGAGTTTCCATATCCTCTACAACGTTCATATTTGATTAAGCATATGCCAAAGTTGTAAAGACGAGTCCCTTGATTACGTTGCTAAGAGCGGATCCTGCTAGACATTCCTGCAAGATAACATTAAATCCAATGAAAACAACTGTTGGCATGAGGATCCCTATGATGGTCCGTGATCCTGATCCTGGAACTCTTCTGAGGATCACTATCTGCCAAAGAAATAAGGATCACTGGTTAGGATCACATGTAAGGATCATATGTCATAAAAATCCAGCCCTAACAATTGCCCCCAAAATATAAGGAGTAATATTGTAAATAAATGAGTTATATTTTGCTTGATCTTATCCGCAACAAGTTAATCGAATAACTAGCTGTTGAAGTCGGACTAGCCGTTGCAATTCTTACGTCACAGAAGTGACAGCCCTGCAGATCATCATTATAAATAGGAGATAGAGATAGGATCAATTTGCATTTAAATTCAAGAGAAACTCCCTTTATAATCTCGTCCGAAGATTGATCAGGTATTCTCCTCTTTTCTTCCTTCTCTTACTCTGTTTCTCTGTCTCTTTCCATTCTTCTGCAAGTATGTTGCTCCGGAATTCCCCTCATAAGGATCCTGAGAAGAACAGTCCCTTGAAAGGTCAAGGGATCATCAAAGACTCTCCCACCGAGAGGTGCTGTTTTACTGATCCTCAGGTTGATAGAATCCGTCATTGTTTTCCGGCGAACACCATCTTTGTTAGGGCTGGATTTTTACTATGAATGATCCTTATACGAGATCCTAACCAGTGATCCTTATTTCTTTGGCAGGCAGTGATCCTCAGCCGGACCTCAGGATCAGGATCATGGGACATTGAGGTGATCCTTATACTAACGGTCACTTTCGATTGCTACAATATTATTTTGCAGGAACATCTAGCAGGATATGCCCTACATATCATGATCCAGGGACGCGCTTTCACAAATATGGCAAGAGCTGAATTGAAGATGAACGTTGTGCCGGATATGGAAACATGGCTTGATCTAAGGGCAACAATTTAGGCTAGATTATCTTTATTTCTAAAGGGGTAATGAGCTGATTAGTGGTCTATCTACCTAAAATAAGTTACCTACACATGTATAAATACCCATCTTCCTCATTCGGAAGAACACACACAACATACGACACAACTCTCAACACCTAGACACTCAGTGATCCTTGTACTCAGCTCATTATCATCCGAAGTTGTAACTACATTTTTATTATATTGAAGTTGGTGATCGGTAGTTGCCATCACCCGAGGTTTTTTATGCCGGAGATCATACATTGATCAAGGGCTTTTTCCTCGTATAAATCACTGTGTCTTTGTATCTTTATCACGGAAGTGATCCTTTTCTTTTATAGCTAACCAAGCATCATACCCCGTTTACATAAAGTTTGGTTACATCATCCTTGTGTGATTTTTGACCAAAACAGTTTGGCGCCCACCGTGGGGCAATTGGTGCTTCATTCATAAAGAAAATCTTTTGTTCAAAATCATTTCAAAGTGTTACATGGCTTCATCATTGAAGAACACTTCCACGGCGATGTCTGCAGTCACCTCAGCACAAACCACTCTACCTCCTCCACCGACAGGATCCCAGAGAAATGCTGAGAAGAGACCAACCCCTTCTTTCTCTAAACCTCCATCTTCTTCTGCTATGAATTCTTCTATTCCCAGTACTAGTGATGTGTTTGCTTTAATTTTGCAGATGAAGGATCGTATGCAGCGGCAGGATGAAACTAATGACAGGATCCTCAGGGAGATTGGAGATCTCAAAAGACAAAAGAAAGCGGCAGAGGATCATTCCCCACTGATGCCAAAATCCTTGAGTTTTGAGACTCCAATGGTCACCTCTCAGCCATCAGGGATCCCAGACGTACAGATCACAGGGGAGACGAGAGGATTACATCTCAAGTCAGCAGCAATGACTCAGACATCGGGCTCGTATTTTCAGCCAGCAGGATCCTATCCTCAGTATATGGGATCCTTCATGAATCCGGGAGCCTATCCGGGGGCACAGCAGTTTCAAGGATCCTACTTTATTCCAGGATCGTTCCAGGGCCAAGGATCCTCCTTTGTTCCAGGATCATCCCAGGTTCAAGGATCCTCCTTCGTTCCAGGATCATCCCAGATACCAGGATCCTTACAGATGCCAGGATCCCTAAAAAGTTTGCAAGCAGGGAATCTAGATGTCCATCAAGGGGACTTCATTCCAATGCAGACCATTGCTTCCACTGGTCCCTCCGTTATTCCAGAATCCCAGCAATACGGATTCCCTAACTTGAACCCAATGGGAGGTAACACTTTAAATAATTATCCTACCACTAACCATGGATTCATGCAGGATACAGGTACCAATCACGCTATGGCCAGGGAATTACAGAAACTAAAGGACATGATCTCAAGTGTTCCAGGGGTAGTCAAGCCTATCCCAGAGATTGCAGATGGAAGCCACAAGGTATCACGCTTTGCACCACCAATTTGTGATGCAGAGGTGCCCAAAAGGTTCCATATCCCTACCATGAAGCTGTATGATGGCACGACGGATCCAGAGGAGCATATAGCACAATACAGGGAAAGGATGGAAATCAATCCTATCCCAGAAAAGTTAAAGGAAGCATGCCTATGTAAAGGATTTGGATCCACTCTAACTGGATCAGCTCTTAAGTGGCTGCTAAGTCTTCCCCCTTACTCTATTACTTCATTTGCTAATTTAGTTAATTTATTCAATAACCAATTCTCTTGTAGTAGAAAATTTGAAAAATTAACTAGTGATTTGTACAGGATAACTCAAAATAATAACGAATCATTAAGGGATTATATAACTAAATTTAGTAAAGAATCCTTGGATATTCCCAACTTGGATATGGCTACGGCTGTTGAAGCCTTCAAAATGGGACTTCTTAAGGATTCATTATTCTATGATGATCTTGTTATGACACCTTGCAGGAATTTAGATGAAGTAAGAACTCGAGCACTCAGGTTTATCCGGCTAGAGGATGACAAGAGGATCCAGGAGAGACAAGAAGGATCCTCAAAACAAGATAAGCAAGGATCCTCCTTCAAAAACAACAAGTTCAAATCCTACCATAGAAACGAGAACAAGAATGTGCATGCTGTCGACCAAGAAGAGGATGATGAAGAATATCCTCCAATCTCAGAATATTGTTTTTCCGTTGACAATCACGAACTAATCCTTGCAATGCAGAATCTAGGTGAAAAGGCTAGGTGGCCCAGGAAGAATGATAAACCATCCGGGACTAAAGACAAGTCCAAATGGTGTGCATACCATGAGGATTTCGGCCATCTAACTGAAGATTGCATAGCCTTAAGAAAAGAAATTGGATACCTGCTAAGCAAGGGGCATCTAAAGGAATTGTTGGGAAGAAAAAAGCAAAGGACCCAGGATCCTGAAAGGATCCCTGAAAAGGCTCCAGCACCTCCGGCAAATGCACAAGTGATTAACTTCATATCCGGAGGATCAGACATTTGTGGAACATCCTTCTCAGCGGCCAAAAGACATGCAAAAGAATCAAAAATGGATAATGGAGAAAGGCCTATTAGAACCTCAAGCGTCTCAGAAGGAAAGATGATAACATTTGATGAGGATGATCGCATCAACATCCAGGATCCTCATCATGATAGTTTAGTTATCACTCTCTTTATCTCTAACCATTTTGTCCGCAGGATCCTTATCGATGGAGGGAGCTCAGTGAACATAATCCAGCTTGATGTCTTGAAGAAGATGGGAATCCCAGAATCAGACATCACACCAAGATCCTCCGTGCTTGTAGGATTCAGTGGAGAAACGAAGAAAACTCTGGGGGACATCAAACTCCCAATCTACGTGGAAGGATTACATAATTACCAAAAATTTTGTGTTATTGACTGTTTATCTTGTTGCAACGTTATCCTTGGCAGGCCTTGGATACATGACATGAAAGCAGTTCCATCTACCTACCATCAATGTGTGAAGCTCCCTAGCCCATGGGGGATAATCAAGATCGACAGTGACCAGCAGGAAGCTAAGGATTGCTATACCTCATCCATGAAGCCAACCTCGAAGCCAAGGGAGCAATAGCAATTACAGTATCCTCCGAGGAACGTCTTGGAGGCAAGGGAACAAGATGTAGATGAAATCCTCTTGGACCCTAGTGATCCTGAATCAAAAATCTATATCGGATCAGGGATCCTTGGCAAGATGAAAGAAGACATGATATCCTTCCTCAAAAGAAGAAAATCTACCTTTGCTTGGAAACATGAAGATATGACAGGTATATCTAAGGATATTATTACTCACAAACTTGGCATTGACAGGTCTATCAAGCCAATCCATCAAAAAAGGAGGAAGTTTGCACCAGAAAGGAATGCCATTATCCAAGAAGAAGTAGAGAGACTACTTCGAGCAGGTATGATCAGAGAGGTAAAGTATCCTAAATGGTTAGCCAATGTGGTTGTTGTCCAAAAGAAAAACGGAAAGTGGAGGGTATGTGTCGATTTCACCGATTTGAATAAGGCATGTCCCAAGGATCCTTTCCCATTACCCCACATTGACTCCATGGTGGATGCAACAGCGGGGCATGAACTGTTAACTTTTATGGATGCATCATCTGGATTCCAACAAATCCAGATGGAACCATCTGACCAAGAGGATACAGCTTTTATGACCCCAACCGGTTTATATTGTTATATTGCCATGCCTTTTGGACTAAGAAATGCAGGTGCAACCTATCAAAGGCTGGTAAATATGATGTTCAAAGATCAAATTGGAAAAACTATGGAGGTGTACATAGATGATATGGTGGTCAAGTCAAAGAAAGCTGAGGATCACCTAAGGGACTTGGAAGAAGCATTCGATATCCTTGATAGTTACAACATGAAACTTAATCCTTCAAAATGCCATTTTGGTGTTAAGGCAGGAAAGTTCTTAGGATACATGGTAACCCAGAGGGGCATTGAAGCAAGCCCGGAACAAATCAAAGCATTAATAAATATCAAGTCTCCTGCCAATGCCAAGGATGTTCAAAGACTAACAGGCAGGATAGCAGCTTTGAACAGGTTCATATCGAAATCCTCAGAAAAGTGCAAAGAATTCTACGATATCCTAAGGAAGAATAAGAAGTTCGAATGGACTGAGAAGCATGAAAATGCTTTACAAGCCCTAAAAGAGTATATGTCCTCAGCACCAGCATTAGCAAAACCGGAAAAAGGAGATGTGTTATCCTTATATCTGGCGGTATCCTCAACCGCTGTAAGTGCTGTCCTTGTTAAGGATCACGAAGGTACACAATATCCTATCTACTATGTAAGTAAAAGTCTACTTGATGCCGAATCCAGGTACTCACACCTCGAAAAACTCATCCTTGCATTAATCATGGCATCCACGAAGTTAAGGCATTATTTTGAAACTCATACTATTATTGTTAAAACTAATTTTCCAATTAAGAATGTCCTCAGGAAACCGGATATGTCAGGGAGAATGGCTAAGTGGGCAGTGAAGCTTAGTGCCCATGATATAAGATACGAACCAAGAACAGCCATTAAATCTCAAGCACTAGCTGACTTTGTGGCTGATTTCAGTAGTGATCTACAAAAGGAAGCAGAATTGGAGGTCCAGCAGCTGGATGAGACCAAGGATCCTTGGATACTACACACCGACGGATCCTCAAATATCAAAGGCACAGGGCTAGGGATCCTACTAAAATCGCCACAGGGGGACATAATACCCCACTCTATAGCTTGTGAGTTCCAGGCAACTAACAATGAGGCTGAGTATGAAGCCTTAATTGCTGGCTTACAAATTGCTAAGGATATGGGGGTAAAATATCTCGAAGTATATGTAGATTCATTATTGATCACCAATCACTTTAATGGATCCTATGCTGTTAAAGGTGAAAAACTAACCAAATATTTAGAGATAGTCAAAGAATTGGCACTCTCTTTTGTTTCTTTTAGCTTAACACAGGTACCAAGGGAGGATAACACGGAAGCTGACGCATTGGCCAACCTAGGATCATCTTTGAAGATTCCAGAAGATATAAGTATCCCTATCATCCATATCCTGGCTCCTGCTATTGAAAAACAGGTGGCCATGGAAATAGAAGAGGATACTGCAATGATCCCTAGTGAAGAAGCCCAACCTAATTCAGGATCATGGATCTCACCGATCATGGGATATTTGCAACACGGGGAGATCCCGATGGGAGAAAATCCTAGAGCTTTCAGGATTAAGGTATCTCAATTCACAATTCTGAATAATGTATTATATAAGCGATCTCTTGCAGGACCATATTTGAGATGTATCGAGGATCCTGAAATTGAAGAGGTGTTGAAGGATTTCCATGAAGGAGATTGTGGAAACCACACTGGGGGCAGGGCATTATTCTCAAGGATCCTTAGAACGGGATACTACTGGCCAACCATGAAAAGGGATGCTGTAGAGTATGCTAAGAAATGTGATCCTTGCCAAAGACATAGCAATATCCTTCACCAACCAGCTGAATTACTACACCCCATACCATCCTCTTGGCCATTCATGAGATGGGGAATGGATATAGTTGGCAAGCTCCCTAAAGCACCTGGTGGAAAAGTATTTATGCTTGCCATGACTGACTATTTTTCCAAGTGGATAGAAGCTGAAGCCTTCGCTCAAGTCAGAGAAAAGGAAGTCATATCCTTCATTAAAAGAAACATTATAACCAGATTTGGCATCCCCTCTGAAATTATATGTGATAATGGTTCTCAATTCATTGGAAGGAGAACCACTAACTTTTGTGACAGTTGGGGAATCAAGATGATAACATCAACACCAGTTCATCCACAAGCCAATGGTCAAGCAGAATCATCCAACAAGATCATCATCAACAATCTGAAGAAGAAGCTAGGATCCAAGAAAGGAAAATGGGCAGAGGAGTTACCTTATGTGCTATGGGCTGATAGGACAACTCCCAAGAATGCCACTGGCCAAACACCTTTCTCTTTAGTATTTGGGGCAGAAGCAGTGATCCCAACAGAGATGGTGATCCCAACTGCTAGAACAAGTGCTCGTGATCCTGAAGAAAATGCTACAATCCTAGCTCAGGATTTGGATACTATTGAGGAAAACAGGGATCTAGCTAGGATAAGGATGGCAAGCTACCAACAAAGGATGGCTGGTGCCTACAACAAGAATGTCAGGATAAGGAAGTTCCAAGTCGGAGATATGGTGTTGAGAAAAGCATTTCAAAACACCATCAATCCTGCTGACGGGAAGCTAGCACCAAAATGGGAAGGTCCCTACTTGATTGAAGCTGAAGCAGGAAAGGGGGCATACAGGTTGCTAACCATGGAAGGAAACTTGTTACCAAGAGCCTGGAATGCTGTTCACTTAAAGAAATATTTCATGTGAACATGATCCTTCCTGCATGTGATCCTTACATTGAAATATCCTTGAAGGATCCTGGAGATATCGTTGATCCTTACTCAGGTAATATGCTTATCCTAAAACTATTGCATTTTCTTACCTTTTGCCTAAGGATAAGGATCATGTATCCTTCATCCTCTACTCACAAACCATTTGAGTTATGATAGTTCAGGTATCTCCAGCATATCATCAAAGATCTTCAAAAGCATCACAGATCCTCGGGTCCAACCCCAGTTATCCTTGGGATTATCCCCAGTTTCCGCCAGCAGCGCACGATGATCCTGATATAGTTCATGTCTTTGGGATCAGTACCCATTTTCGGGGCTGGCGACCTCATCGTACTGGCTATACTTGGGATCCTACGTATAATGGTGGACGCACCATACATCCGTTCCTAAGGTTTCTAACGTTTTCACGTTAGCTAAGGTTTTGACATTTTCATGTCACTAAGTTTGGATAGTTGCCAGAAAGGGCCATACTCCAGTTTACATACGATCCTTTGGGCTTGTCCCCAGTTATCCTTTGGGCTTGTCCCCAGTGATCCTCCGGATCATCCTTTGGGCTTGTCCCCAGTGATCCTCCGGGATCATTCTCAGTTATCCTTTGGGCTTGTCCCCAGTTACTAACTTATCTTTTATATTGGCTTAGTCCCAAGTTATATTCCATTTTTTCAGGTTTTCGAAGTTAAACGATTAAGGATCCTTAATCCTTATTATCCATTAAAGTTTTACCTATGGTAATTTCGATTAAAGGTTAGGATCCTAACTTGGATCCTCAGGTATGATCCTTAACTACTTTTAATTTCATTATTCATTTGAATAACCTTTAGACCTTGACAACTGAACCTATGATCCTTAAAATAAACTATCTTGGAAACTTTCGATTATAGGATATTTGATCCAGGATCATATCCTAAATTTCTTAAACATAATTTGCTCAAACTTTTCAAACAAACATGTGTCAGAACAATTGAAAATCAAAAAGGATAACAACACAAGATAAGCCAGAAAGATTGAAGTTATATTATTAAACCAAAGGATCATTAACCCTTTCAAAAAAGTTGTCAAAATTACCTACCCAAAGCTTCTACCAGCAATACGTGGCCCGTCCGCTGGGGTAGGTAAAGGGTGTCCATGATAATAGGTTCAAAAGTATTGCAGGGAAATTAGAAGGCGGCAGGATCACAACGGCTTCATCCCCCAAACAGAGGATCCCTCCACCATGTGTAATCCTACCTATTGTTCAAAGGATCCAGGATCCTTAACCCTAAAAAACTATTGTCCAGAAATTACAAACCATAATTGTTCACAAACCATCAACCACAAACCACTACCAAAAACCTAAAAAATTGGGCTCCGGCCTAGTCAACAATATCCATCATCGCCCAATCATGCAGCTTACTTCTCTGCTGCTCCATCTCCACCAGCATCTTCACCTTGATCCTTGCCAGCATCACCTCCCTCCAGCATTGGGATGTCCTCAGCATCATCGTCATCTTCCAATTCTGCTAGCCTTGCCTTCCAACCTTCAACATCCCATGTGCTCCTGTCAAAGGAAGGATCCTGAGCCTCCGTAGCCATCTGCAGTTGTATCTTGTACATGGTTACCGCAGCAGAGACCTTAGCGTCGTGGGTAATGTCATGCTTCTCATAATCAAACTTGATCAACGCTTTAACAGCCTCATCTTTGACTGCCCGGATCTCCTTCTCAAGATCGGCAATCTTAAGATCCTTCAGCCCACACGTCTGTTGAAGGTCAGCAATTTGACGATCCTGATCCTCAACCTGATTGACGTAAGTCTCCATTTCGGAGAATTTCTAAAGAAGACAACAGGAAAGCAACATCAGACACATGTGATCCTCGGACTTGTCGAAGACAATTAACAGGGGCAGTGATCCTAACCTCATCAAAATAGTCAAGGAATTGCTGACGGAGAAGAGGAAATCCTTGAAGGTCATCTGAAGCCTTCCTCTTTTTCCCTTTGCCTCGGGCAGGAGCTTTAGGGGCTGAGACTGAAGGGCTGGCAGCAGGAGCCTTCTTCTTCTTAGAAGACGTGACATTGGCAAGGTCACTTATCCCAAACATGGAGGCAGATTTAACAGACCTGGCAGACTTTCCGGCACCTACACAATTCAAAAACAAGATAAGTTCCCTTATTAAATTGAATACTTTCACATAAAACTTATTTTCTATGAGGATACTTACTTGACATTGTGGCAGATGCAGAGGATATCTCTTGAGAATCTTGGATAATAATCTGAAAGCTTCGAACTTCAGGATCAAGCTTCTTGAAAGCTAACACTCTTTCTTTGGCAGCAGGGGTCAACCTTAAGTGAGCAACGGAGATAGCTGCATAAAAAGACAAAAAAGAAAAGATATCAGTGATCCTCATCATACGAGACAGGACTGATAGTGATCCTTCAAGGATCCTCTATCCTACCATGAGTGGCCCATTCCTTGGGCAGATCCTTCCCATCCGGGATGGAATCCCTCTTAACAAAGAAAAATCTACGTTTCCAGTTGGCATCATTCTTGGTCACTTTGAAAATGGGATGATCCTCCCCAGCTTTCCGTTTCAACAAGTACCGGTGAGAACCAAAGGTGGTGAGATCATAAAGTTCAGCTAACTCTGACATCCCCAAATCAATCCCTTCTTGCTCGATGATCCTCTCGAAGGTATATAGAACCCTCCAGATCATCGGCATAGCTTGGATATATGAGATGCCGGTAAGAGAGAAGAAAGATTGGGTGAACATCGGAAAAGGATATGAATACCCAATGAGGAAGGGAGTAGCAGGAAAAGCCACCCAGACATCTGAGACAAAATCACTCAGAGCAGTAGGATCAAAGGGTTTGAAAACAACATTCGCTGGGAAACAATGGCGAATCTTGTCTATTTGGATATCGGTAAAGCAGCATCTCTCCGTAGGAGAATCTTTGATAATCCCCTGGCTTTTCAAGGGACTATCCTTCTTAGAGCCTTTGTGCGGTGAATTCCGAAGAAGCATATTCGAGATGAAAACAGGGTAAAAGCAAGAAAGAACAGAGCAAAGAAGAAAAAGAAGAAGATGATACCTGATCAAGCCTTCGGTGACGATTATAAAGGAAGATACTTCGAATTTAAATGCAAAATGATCCTAACCCTATCTCCTATTTATAATGATGATCCGCAGGGATTGTCACATCAGTGACGTAAATATCCTAACGGCTAGTCCATGTACAACGGCTAGTAAACCGGAATCGTCCGTTAGAGATAAGCTCAAAACAAAATATAACTCATCTATTTACAATTAACTCCTTATATTTTGGGGGCAATTGTTAGGGCTGGATTTTTACTATGAATGATCCTTATACGTGATCCTAACCAGTGATCCTTATTTCTTTGGCAGGCAGTGATCCTCAGCCGGACCTCAGGATCAGGATCACGGGACATTGAGGTGATCCTTATACTAACGGTCACTTTCGATTACTACAATATTATTTTGCAGGAACATCTAGCAGGATATGCCCTACATATCATGATCCAGGGACGCGCTTTCACAAATATGGCAAGAGCTGAATTGAAGATGAACGTTGTGCCGGATATGGAAACATGGCTTGATCTAAGGGCAACAATTTAGGCTAGATTATCTTTATTTCTAAAGGGGTAATGAGCTGATTAGTGGTCTATCTACCTAAAATAAGTTACCTACACATGTATAAATACCCATCTTCCTCATTCGGAAGAACACACACAACATACGACACAACTCTCAACACCTAGACACTCAGTGATCCTTGTACTCAGCTCATTATCATCCGAAGTTGTAACTACATTTTTATTATATTGAAGTTGGTGATCGGTAGTTGCCATCACCCGAGGTTTTTTATGCCGGAGATCATACATTGATCAAGGGCTTTTTCCTCGTATAAATCACTGTGTCTTTGTATCTTTATCACGGAAGTGATCCTTTTCTTTTATAGCTAACCAAGCATCATACCCCGTTTACATAAAGTTTGGTTACATCATCCTTGTGTGATTTTTGACCAAAACAATCTTCAAGTCCTTCACTCCCACTGCTTTGAGTGACTTTATTTCTGATACTTGGGTAGCCTTTCCCGTTACTCCGTTCTTAATAGGATATTCGTATCCTTTTCCTCAATTCACCCAGTCCTTCTTTTCCCTCACCGGCATCTCCTATATCCAGGCCATGCCAATGATCTGGAGGGTTTTATATACCCTTGAAAGGATCATTGAGCAGGAAGGGATTGATTTAGGAATGGCGGAGCTGGCTGAGATGTATGATCTCACAACGTTTGGATCCTGTCGATATTTGTTTAAACGGAAAGCCGGAGAGGATCACCCTGTTCTCAAGGTCACCAAGAATGACACGAATTGGAAGCGATGGTTCTTCTTTGTTAGGAGGGATACCATCCCTGATGGGAAGGATCTGCCCAAGGAGTGGGCTACTCATGGTAGGGTAGAGGATCCTAGAAGGATCACCATCAGATTGTTCCTTAGGATGAGGATCACTAATATTTTCTTTGTTTTTTGTTTATTGTGCAGCTATCTCCATCTCTCATCTGAAGCTGACACCTGCTGCAAAAGAGAGGCTTTTGGCCTTCAAGAAGCTTGATCCGGAGACAAGAAGTTTTCAAGTTGCCACCCAAGATTCACAGGAAGTATCCTCCGCATCTGCCACAATGTCAAGTAAGTATCCTCATTTAAAAAGTAGTTTTACGTAGGATTTCTAAATCAGTTAGAATACTTATCTTATTTTGGTTGTGTAGGTGCAGGAAAATCTGCTAAATCTGCCTCCAAGTTTGGCATTGATGATCTTGCTAATGTTAAATCTGCAAGGAAGAAGACCCCCGCTGCCAGTCCAACCGCTTCAGCCCCTAAAGCACCTATTAGGGGTAAAGGAAAGAAGAGAAAGGCCTCTGAGGATCTTCAAGGATTTCCCCTGCTCCGCCAACAGTTTCTTGATTACGTTAACGAAGTAAGGATCACTGCTCCTGCTTGTATATCCTGCTTGTATATCCTGCTTGTTTGAGGATCACCTGGTCCTGAACTTACCCTTTTTCCCTTTCTGCAGAAACTCGCTGAAATTAGAAACATATATTGGCCACGTTGAGGATCAAGACCGCCAAATTGCCGACCTCCAACAGATGGGTGTGCTGAAGGATCTCAAGATTGCTGATCTTGAGAAGGAGCTCCGGGCTACCAAGGATGAAGCTGCCAAAATGCTGATCAACTTGGATTGTGAGAAGCAGGAGATCACCCAGGATGCCAAGGTCTCTGCCGCAATAGCGATGTATAAGATCCAATTGCAGATGGCTGCGGAGGCTCAGGATCCTGCCTTCGACAAGAGCACATGGGACGTGGAGGGCTGGAAGGCAAGGTTAGCAGAGTTGGAGGATGATGACGAAGCTGAGGAGATCCCAATGCTTGAAGGTGGTGATGCTGGCAAGGATCAGGGAGAAGCAAGTGGAGCTGGTGGTGATGGTGCAGCGAAGGTTTGAGCTTCAGGATTGGGCGATGAAGGAAACTTCTAGACATAGCCGGAGCCCAATTTTTTAATTTTGGTAGTGGTTTCTTTTGTGGTTGTGATGTTTTAAACAATGATGGTCTGTAACTTAAACAATAGTTTTTAGGATCAAGGATCCAGGATCCTTCAGACAATAGGTAGGATTGCAAATGGTGGAGGGATCCTCTGTTTGGGGGATGAAGCCTTTGTGATCCTGCCGCTTTTTATTTACCTGCATGCTATGACCGCACAAACAATGGACACCCTTTGCCAACCCATGTGGACGGGCCACGTTTTGCTGGTAGAAACGTGGGTTGGCAATTTTGACAACTTTGAAGGGTTTAAAATCCTTTGTTAATAAAATAACTCTAATCTTTTTGGCTTATCTCGTGTTGTTATCCTTTGTTTATCCTCTTATTTTCTGCTTGTTTAGAAACGTATTTATTTGAGTAAGAAAAGTTAAGCAAATTATGTTTAAGAATTTTAGGATATGATCCTGGATCAAATATCCTATAATCGAAAAATTTTCAAAGTAGTTTATTTTAAGAATCATAGGTTTAGTTGTCAAGGTCTAAGGGTTATTCAAATGAATAATGAATGAAATTAAAAATAGTTAAGGATCATACCTGAGGATCCAAGTTAGGATCCTAACCTTTAATCAGGATAACCATAAGTAAAACAATAATGGATAATAAGGATTAAGGATCCTTAATTGTTTAACTTCGAAAACCTGAAAAAATGGAATATAACTTGGGACTAAGCCAATATAAAGGATAAGTTAGTTACTGGGACAAGCCCAAAGGATAACTGGGACAAGCCCATAGGATCACTGGGGACAAGCCCGAAGGATAACTGGGGACAGGCCCAAGGATCGTATGTAAACTGGAGTATGGCCCTTACTGGCGACTATCCAAACTTAGTGACATGAAAATGCCAAAACCTTAGCTAACGTGAAAACGTTAGAAACCTTAGGAACGGATGTATGGTACGTCTACCATTATACGTAGGATCCTAGGTATAGCCAGTACGATGAGGTTATCAGCCCCGAAAGTGGGTACTGGTCCCAAAGACGTGAACTATACCAGGATCATCGCGCGCTACAGGCGGAAACTGGGGACAAGCCCAAGGATAACTGGGGTTGAACCCAAGGATCTGAGATGCTTTTGAAGATTCTTAATGATATGCTGAGGATACCTGGACTATTAGAACTTAAATTCTCGTGAGAAGAGGATGAAGGATGCATGATCCTTATCCTTAGGTAAAAATAAGAAATGAAATTGTTTAGGATTAGGATTTTACCAGAGTAAGGATCATTGACATTATCGGGATCCTTCGAGGATGCTTTCAATGTAGGGATCATATGTGCCAGGAGGATCCTGTTCACATGAAATATTTCTTTAAGTGAACAGCATTCCAGGCTCTAGGTAACAAATTTCCTTCCATGGTTAGCAATCTATATGCCCCTTTTCCTGCTTCAGCTTCAATCAAGTAAGGACCTTCCCACTTTGGTGCTAATTTCCCGTCAGCAGGATTGATGGTATTTTGGAATGCTTTTCTCAATACCATATCCCTGTTAGGGCTGGATTTTTATCATATGTGATCCTTACACGTGATCCTAACCAGTGAATCCTTGTTTCTTTGGCAGACAGTGATCCTCAGCAGAACTTCAGGATCAGGATCATGGGACATTATGGTGATCCTCATACTAACGGCTACTTCCGCTCAATACAATATTGTTTTGCAGGAACATCTAGCAGGATATGCTCTAGACATCATGATCCAGGGACGCGTCTTCACAAATATGGCAAGAGCTTAATCGAAGAAAGACGTTGCACAGGATATGGAAACTAGGCTTGATTTATGGGCAGCAATTTAGGCTAGATTATCTTATTTCTAAAGGGGTAATGAGCTGATATTAGTTTATTTACCTAAAATAGGTCACCTACACATGTATAAATACCACTCTTCCTCATTCGGAAGAACACACACGACATACGACACAACTCTCAAACACTTAGACACTCAGTGATCCTTGTACTCAGCTCATTATCATCCGAAGTTGTAACTACATTTTTATATATTGAAGTTGGTGATCGGTAGTTGCCATCACCCGAGGTTTTTTATGCCGGAGATCATACATTGATCAAGGGCTTTTTCCTCGTATAAATCATTGTGTCTTTGCATCTTTATCACAGAAGTGATCCTTTACTTTCATAATTAACCAAGCATCATACCCCGTTTACATAAAGTTTGGTTACATTATCCTTGTGTGATTTTTGACCAAAACAGTTTGGCGCCCACCGTGGGGCAATTGGTGCTTCATTCATAAGAAAATCTTTTGTTCGAAATCATTTCAGAGAGTTACATGGCTTCATCATTGAAGAACACGTCCACGGCGATGTCTGCGGTCACTTCATCACAGATCACCTTGCCTCCTCCACCGGCAGGATCTCAGAAAAATACTGAGAAGAGATCAACTCCCACCTTCTCTAAACCTCTATCTTCTTCTGCTATGAATTCTTCTATTCCCAGTACTAGTGATGTATTTGCTTTAATTTTGCAGATGAAGGATCGTATGCAGCGGCAAGATGAAACTAACGAAAGGATCCTCAGGGAAATTGGAGATCTCAAAAGACAAAAGAAAGCGGCAGAGGATCATTCTCCACTGATGCCCAAATCCTTGAGCTTTGATACTCCAATGATCACTTCCCAGCCATCAGGGATCCCGGACGTGCAAATCATAGGGGAGTCAAGAGGATCACATCTCAACTCGGCAGCAATGACTCAGACATCAGACTCACATTTTCAGCCTGTAGGATCCTATCCTCAGTACATGGGATCCTTCATGAATCCGGGAGCCTATCCGGGGGCACAGCAGTTTCAAGGATCCTACTTTATTCCAGGATCATTCCAGGGCCAAGGATCCTCCTTTGTTCCAGGATCATCCCAGGTTCAAGGATCCTCCTTCGTTCCAGGATCATCCCAGATACCAGGATCCTTACAGATGCCAGGATCCCTAAAAAGTTTGCAAACAGGAAGTCTAGATGTCCATCAAGGGGACTTCATTCCAATGCAGACCATTGCTTCCACTGGTCCCTCCGTTGTTCCAGAATCCCAGCAATATGGATTCCCTAACTTGAACCCAATGGGAGGTAACACTTTAAATAATTATCCTACCACTAACCATGGATTCATGCAGGATACAGGTACCAATCATGCTATGGCCAGGGAATTACAGAAACTAAAGGACATGATCTCAAGTGTTCCAGGGGTAGTCAAGCCTATCCCAGAGATTGCAGATGGAAGCCACAAGGTATCTCGCTTTGCACCACCAATTTGTGATGCAGAGGTACCCAAAAGGTTCCATATCCCTACCATGAAGTTGTATGATGGCACAACGGATCCAGAGGAGCATATAGCACAATACAGGGAGAGGATGGAGATCAATCCTATCCCAGAAAAATTGAAGGAAGCATGCCTATGTAAAGGATTTGGATCCACTCTTACTGGATCAGCTCTTAAGTGGCTGCTAAGTCTTCCCCCTTACTCTATTACTTCATTTGCCAATTTAGTTAATTTATTCAATAACCAATTCTCTTGTAGTAGAAAATTTGAAAAATTAACTAGTGATTTGTACAGGATAACTCAAAATCATAATGAATCATTAAGGGATTATATAACTAAATTTAGTAAAGAATCCTTGGACATTCCCAACTTGGATATGGCTACGGCTGTTGAAGCCTTCAAAATGGGACTGCTTAAGGATTCATTATTCTATGATGATCTTGTTATGACACCATGCAGGAATTTAGATGAAGTAAGAACTCGAGCACTCAGGTTTATCCGGCTAGAGGATGACAAGAGGATCCAGGAAAGACAAGTAGGATCCTCAAAACAAGATAAGCAAGGATCCTCCTTCAAAAGCAACAAGTTCAAATCCTACCATAGAAACGAGAACAAGAATGTGCATGCTGTTGACCAAGAAGAGGATGATGAAGAATATCCTCCAATCTCAGAATATTGTTTTTCCGTTGATAATCATGAACTAATCCTTGCAATGCAGAATCTAGGTGAAAAGGCTAGGTGGCCCAGGAAGAATGATAAACCATCCGGGACTAAAGACAAGTCCAAATGGTGTGCATACCATGAGGATTTCGGGCATCTAACTGAAGATTGCATAGCCTTAAGAAAAGAAATTGGATACCTGCTAAGCAAGGGGCATCTAAAAGAATTGTTGGGGAGAAAAAAGCAAAGGACCCAGGATCCTGAAAGGATCCCTGAAAAGGCTCCAGCACCTCCGGCAAACGCACAAGTGATTAACTTTATATCCGGAGGATCAGACATTTGTGGTACATCCTTTTCAGCGGCCAAAAGACATGCAAAAGAATCAAAAATGGATAATGGAGAAAGGCCTATTAGAACCTCAAGTGTCTCAGAAGGGAAGATGATAACATTTGATGAGGATGATCGCATCAACATTCAGGATCCTCACCATGATAGTTTAGTTATCACTCTCTTTATCTCTAACCATTTTGTCCGCAGGATCCTTATTGACGGAGGGAGCTCAGTGAACATTATCCAGCTTGATGTCTTGAAGAAGATGGGAATCCCAGAATCAGACATCACACCAAGATCCTCCGTGCTTGTAGGATTCAGTGGGGAAACGAAGAAAACTCTGGGGGACATCAAACTCCCAATCTACGTGGAAGGATTACATAATTACCAAAAATTTTGTGTTATTGACTGTTTATCTTGTTGCAACGTTATCCTTGGCAGGCCTTGGATACATGATATGAAAGCAGTCCCATCTACCTACCATCAATGTGTGAAGCTCCCTAGCCCATGGGGAATAATCAAGATCGATAGTGACCAGCAAGAGGCTAAGGATTGCTATACCTCATCCATGAAGCCAACCTCGAAGCCAAGGGAGCAATAGCAATTACAGTATCCTCCGAGGAATGTCTTGGAGGCAAGAGAACAAGATGTGGACGAAATCCTCTTGGATCCTAGTGATCCTGAATCAAAAATCTATATCGGATTAGGGATCCTTGGCAAGATGAAAGAAGACTTAATATCCTTCCTCAAAAGAAGAAAATCTACCTTTGCTTGGAAACATGAAGATATGACAGGTATATCTAAGGATATTATTACTCACAAACTTGGCATTGACAGGTCTATCAAACCAATCCATCAAAAAAGGAGGAAGTTTGCACCGGAAAGGAATGCCATTATCCAAGAAGAAGTAGAGAGACTACTTCGAGCAGGTATGATCAGAGAGGTAAAATATCCAAAATGGTTAGCCAATGTGGTCGTTGTCCAAAAGAAAAATGGAAAGTGGAGGGTATGTGTCGACTTCACTGATCTGAATAAGGCATGTCCCAAGGATCCTTTCCCATTACCCCACATTGACTCCATGGTGGATGCAACAGCGGGGCATGAACTGTTAACCTTTATGGATGCATCATCTGGGTTCCAACAAATCCAGATGGAACCATCTGACCAAGAGGATACAGCCTTTATGACCCCAACCGGTTTATATTGTTATATCGCCATGCCTTTTGGACTAAGAAATGCAGGTGCAACATATCAAAGGCTGGTAAATATGATGTTCAAAGATCAAATTGGAAAAACTATGGAGGTGTACATAGATGATATGGTGGTCAAGTCAAAGAAAGCTGAGGATCACCTAAGGGACTTAGAAGAAGCATTCGATATCCTTGATCATTACAACATGAAACTTAATCCTTCAAAATGCCATTTTGGTGTTAAGGCAGGAAAGTTCTTAGGATACATGGTAACCCAGAGGGGCATTGAAGCAAGCCCGGAACAAATCAAAGCATTAATAAATATCAAATCTCCTGCCAATGCCAAGGATGTTCAAAGACTGACAGGCAGGATAGCAGCTTTGAACAGGTTCATATCGAAATCCTCAGAGAAATGCAGAGAATTTTACGATATCCTAAGGAAGAATAAGAAGTTTGAATGGACTGAGAAGCATGAGAATGCTTTACAAGCCCTAAAAGAGTATATGTCCTCAGCACCAGCATTAGCAAAACCGGAAAAAGGAGATGTGTTATCCTTATATCTGGCGGTATCCTCAACCGCTGTAAGTGCTGTCCTTGTTAAGGATCACGAAGGTACACAATATCCTATCTACTATGTAAGTAAAAGTTTACTTGATGCCGAATCCAGGTACTCACACCTCGAAAAACTTATCCTTGCATTAATTATGGCATCGACTAAGTTAAGACATTATTTTGAAACCCATACTATTGTTGTTAGAACTAATTTTCCAATTAAGAATGTCCTCAGGAAACCAGATATGTCAGGGAGAATGGCTAAATGGGCAGTAAAGCTTAGTGCCCATGATATAAGATACGAACCAAGAACAGCTATCAAATCTCAAGCACTAGCTGACTTTGTGGCTGATTTCAGTAGTGATCTACAAAAAGAAGCAGAATTGGAGGTCCAGCAGCTGGATGAGACCAAGGATCCTTGGATACTACACACTGACGGATCCTCAAATATCAAAGGCACAGGGCTAGGGATCCTACTCAAATCGCCACAGGGGGACATAATACCCCACTCCATAGCCTGTGAATTCCAAGCAACTAACAATGAGGCTGAATATGAAGCCTTAATTGCTGGCTTACAAATTGCTAAGGATATGGGGGTAAAGTATCTTAAAGTATATGTAGATTCATTATTAATCACCAATCACTTTAATGGATCCTATGCTGTTAAAGGTGAAAAACTAACCAAATATTTAGAGATAGTCAAAGAATTGGCACTCTCTTTTGTTTCTTTTAGCTTAACACAGGTACCAAGGGAGGATAACACGGAAGCTGATGCATTGGCCAACCTAGGATCATCCTTAAAAATTCCAGAAGACATAAGTATCCCTATCATCCATATCCTGGCTCCTGCTATTGAAAATCAAGTAGCCATGGAAATAGAAGAGGATACTGCAGTAATCCCTAGTGAAGAAGCTCAATCTTATTCAGGATCATGGATCCCACCAATCATGAAATACTTGCAAAACGGAGAGATCCCAATGGGAGAAAATCCTAGAGCTTTCAGGATCAAGGTATCTCAATTTACAATCTTAAATAATGTGCTATATAAACGATCCCTTGCAGGACCATATTTAAGATGTATTGAGGATCCTGAAATTGAAGAAGTGTTGAGAGACTTCCATGAAGGAGATTGTGGAAACCACACTGGGGGCAGGGCATTATTCTCAAGGATCCTTAGAACAGGATACTACTGGCCAACCATGAAAAGGGATGCTGTAGAGTATGCTAAGAAGTGTGATCCTTGCCAAAGACATAGCAATATCCTCCATCAGCCAGCTGAATTTTTACACCCAATACCATCCTCTTGGCCATTCATGAGATGGGGAATGGATATAGTTGGCAAGCTCCCTAAAGCACCTGGTGGAAAAGTATTTATGCTTGCCATGACTGACTATTTTTCCAAGTGGATAGAAGCTGAAGCCTTCGCTCAAGTCAGAGAAAAGGAAGTCATATCCTTCATTAAAAGAAACATTATAACTAGATTTGGCATTCCCTCTGAAATTGTATGTGATAATGGCTCCCAATTCATTGGAAGCAGAACCACTAACTTTTGTGACAGTTGGGGAATCAAGATGATAACATCAACACCAGTTCATCCACAAGCCAATGGTCAAGCAGAATCATCCAACAAGATCATCATCAACAATCTGAAGAAGAAGCTAGGATCCAAGAAAGGAAAATGGGCAGAAGAATTACCTTATGTGCTATGGGCTGATAGGACAACTCCCAAGAATGCCACTGGTCAAACACCTTTCTCTTTAGTATTTGGGGCAGAAGCAGTGATCCCAACAGAAATGGTGATCCCAACTGCTAGAACAAGTGCTCGTGATCCTGAAGAAAATGCTACAATCCTAGCTCAGGATTTGGATACTATTGAGGAAAACAGGGATCTAGCTAGGATAAGGATGGCTAGCTACCAACAAAGAATGGCTGGTGCCTACAACAAAAATGTCAGAATAAGGAAGTTCCAAGTCGGAGACATGGTGTTGAGAAAAGCATTTCAAAATACTATCAATCCTGCTGACGGGAAGTTAGCACCAAAATGGGAAGGCCCCTACTTGATTGAAGCTGAAGCAGGAAAGGGGGCATACAGGTTGCTAACCATGGAAGGAAACTTGTTACCAAGAGCCTGGAATGCTGTTCACTTAAAGAGATATTTCATGTGAACATGATCCTTCTGCATGTGATCCTTACATTGAAGTATCCTTGAAGGATCCCGGAGATATCAGTGATCCTTACTCTGGTAATATGCTTATCCTGAAACTATTGCATTTTCTTACTTTTTGCCTAAGGATAAGGATCATGTATCCTTCATCCTCTACTCACAAACCATTTGAGTTATGATAGTTCAGGTATCTTCAGCAAATCGTCAAAGATCTCCAAAAGCACCACAGATCCTTGGGTACAACCCCAGTTATCCTTGGGATTATCCCCAGTTTCCGCCAGCAGCGCACGATGATCCTGGTATAGTTCACGTCTTTGGGACCAGTACCCACTTTCGGGGCTGACAACCTCATCGTACTGGCTATATTTAGGATCCTACGTATAATGGTGGACGCACCATACATCCGTTCCTAAGGTTTCTAACGTTTTCACGTTAGCTAAGGTTTTGACATTTTCATGTCACTAAGTTTGGATAGTTGCCAGAAAGGGCCATACTCCAGTTTACGTACGATCCTTTGGGCTTGTCCCCAATTATCCTTTGGGCTTGTCCCCAGTTATCCTATGGGCTTGTCCCCAGTGATCCTCTGGGATCATTCTCAGTTATCCTTTGGGCATGTCCCCAGTTACTAATTTATCTTTTACATTGGCTTAGTCCCAAGTTATATCTCACTTTTCAGGTTTTGGAAGTCTAAACATATAAGGGTCCTTAATCCTTATTAACTATCAAAGTCTTATCTATGATTGTCTTGATTGAAGGTTAGGATCCTAACTTGGGTCCTCAGGTATGATCCTTGACTATTTTGATTATATTCATTATCCTAACCGACCCTTATACTTTGACAACCAAACCTATGATCCTTGAACTAAAATACTTTGAAAACTTTCAATATCAGGATATTTGATCTAGGATCATATCCTAAGTTTATTAAACACTTTTTCAACTCTTGTTATTTTAACAAATATAACAATTGAGAAATAAGAGGATTATTGAAGGATAACAACACAAGATAAGCCAAAAAGATTAGAGTTATATTATTAAACAAAAGGATCATTAACCCTTTCAAAAAGTTGTCAAAATTGCCAACCCACATTTCTACCAGCAAAACGTGGCCCGTCCACATGGGTTGGCAAAGGGTGTCCATTGTCCATGCGGTCTTAGCATTTTGCAGGAAATAAAAGCGGCAGGATCACAAAGGTTTCATCCCCCAAACAGAGGATCCCTCCACCTTTTGTAATCCTACCTATTGTTCTAAGGATCCAGGATCCTTAACCCTAAAAACTATTGTTCGAAGATTACAGACCATAATTGTTCACAAACACCACTACCACAAAAAACCACTACCAATCCTAAAAAATTGGGCTCCGGCCTAGTCTCGAAATATCCATCATCGCCCAATCATGCAGCCTACACCTTCGCTGCTTCATCACCACCAGCATCTCCACCTTGATCCTTCTCAGCATCACCACCTTCCAGCATGGGGATCTCCTCAGCCTCATCCTCGTCCTCCAGGTCTGCCAGCCTTGCCTTCCAACCTTCAACATCCCACGAGCTTTTGTCAAAGGTAGGATCCTGAGCCTCCTCAGCCATCTGAAGTTGTATCTTGTACATAGCAATTGCCGCGGAGACCTTTGCATCTTGGGTGATCTCCTGCTTCTCGTTATCCATATCAATCAACCTCTGAGCAGCCTCAGCCTTCATGACCCGGAGTTCCTTCTCAAGATCTCCTATCTTGAGATCCTTTAACACACCCATTTGCTGGAGATCGGCAATTTGGCTCTCCTGGTCCTCAACATGGCCAAGATAGGTCTCAATCTCGGCAAGTTTCTGCAACAGGAGAAAAAAGATAAGCTTAGGATCAGATGATCCTCAAGAAAGGCAGGATATGCGAGACGGATAACCAACAGGGGCAGTGATCCTTACCTCATTCACGTAGTCAAGGAATTGCTGACGGAGGAGGGGAAATCCTTGGAGATCTTCAGAGGTTTCCTCTTTTTTCCCTTGCCCCGGATAGACGCTTTGGGAGCTGATGCTGAAGGACTGGCAGCAGGAGCCTTCTTCTTTGAAGACGTAACATTGGCAAGATCACTTAACCCAAATTTAGAGGCAGATTTGACAGACCTGGCAGACTTTCCGGCACCTACACAATCAAAAAAACAAGATAAGTTGCTTTACTAATCAAACAATCCTACATATAATTTATTTTCTGTAAGGATACTTACTTGACATTGTGGCAGATGCAGAGGATATCTCTTGAGAATCTTGGACAGTGATTTGGAAGCTTCTAACTTCAGGATCAAGCTTTTTAAAAGCTAACACTCTCTCTTTTGCAGCGGGGGTTAATTTCAGACGAGCAATGGAAATAGCTGCATAAAAGACAAAGGAAAAAAGACATCAGTGATCCTCATCATATGAGACAGAACTGATAGTGATCCTTCGAGGATCCTCTACCCTACCATGAGTAGCCCATTCCTTGGGCAGATCCTTCCCATCCGGGATGGAATCCCTCTTAACAAAGAAAAACCGACGTTTCCAGTTTGTATCATTCTTGGTAACTTTGAAGATTGGGTGATCCTCCCCAGCTTTCCGTTTCAACAAATACCGGTGAGAACCGAAGGTGGTGAGATCGTAAAACTCAGCTAACTCCGCCATCCCCAGATCAATCCCTTCCTGCTCGATGATCCTCTCGAAGGTATAAAGAACCCTCCAGATCATCGGCATAGCTTGGATGTAAGAGATGCCGGTTAAGGAAAAGAAAGACTGGGTAAAGTCTGGAAAAGGATACGAGTACCCTATAGCAAACGGGGTAGCAGGAAAAGCCACCCAGACATCCGAGACAAAGTCACTCAAAGCAGTAGGATCAAAGGATTTAAAAACGGCATTCGCCGGAAAGCAATGACGAATTTTGTCTACGTGAGCATCACTAAAACAACACCTCTCCATAGGAGAATCCTTGATAATCCCCTGACTTTTTAAGGGACTATCCTTCTTGGGATCCTTGTGTGGAGAATTCCGGAGCAACATGTTTGTGACGGAAACAGAGTAGAAGCAAAAAACAGAGCAAAGAGAAGGAAGAAGGGAAAGAGAGAAAAAGAGGATACCTGATCAAGTCTTCGGTAGTGATTATAAAGGGAAGATACCTCGAATTTAAATACAGAATGATCCTAACCCTATCTCCTATTTATAATGATGATTTGCAGGGATTGTCACATCTGTGACGTAATTATCACAACGGCTAGTCCATGTGTAACGGCTAGTTATTCGGAATCGCCCGTTAGAGATAAGATCAAAACAAAATATAACTCGTCTATTTACAATTAACTCCTTATATTTTGGGGGCAATTGTTAGGGCTGGATTTTTATCATATGTGATCCTTACACGTGATCCTAACCAGTGAATCCTTGTTTCTTTGGCAGACAGTGATCCTCAGCAGAACTTCAGGATCAGGATCATGGGACATTATGGTGATCCTCATACTAACGGCTACTTCCGCTCAATACAATATTGTTTTGCAGGAACATCTAGCAGGATATGCTCTAGACATCATGATCCAGGGACGCGTCTTCACAAATATGGCAAGAGCTTAATCGAAGAAGGACGTTGCACAGGATATGGAAACTAGGCTTGATTTATGGGCGGCTATTTAGGCTAGATTATATCTCATTTCTAAAAGGGGTAATGAGCTGAATATTAGTTTAGCTACCTAAAATAGGTCACCTACACATGTATAAATACCACTCTTCCTCATTCGGAAGAACACACACGACATACGACACAACTCTCAAACACTTAGACACTCAGTGATCCTTGTACTCAGCTCATTACTATCCGAAGTTGTAACTACATTTTTATCATATTGAAGTTGGTGATCGGTAGTTGCCATCACCCGAGGTTTTTTATGCCGGAGATCATACATTGATCAAGGGCTTTTTCCTCGTATAAATCATTGTGTCTTTGCATCCTTTATCACAGAAGTGATCCTTTATTTTCATAGTTAACCAAGCATCATACCCCATTTACATAAAGTTTGGTTACATTATCCTTGTGTGATTTTTGACCAAAACAATCCCCCACTTGGAATTTCCTTATTCTGACATTTTTGTTGTAAGCACCAGCCATTCTTTGTTGGTAGCTAGCCATCCTTATCCTAGCCAGATCCCTGATTTCTTCAATAGTATCCAAATCCTGAGCCAAGTTTGCAGCATTCTCTTCAGGATCACGGGTACTTGTTCTAGCAGTTGGAACCACCATTTCTGTTGGGATCACTGCTTCTGCCCCAAACACCAAGGAGAAGGGTGTTTGACCAGTAGCATTCTTGGGAGTTGTCCTGTCAGCCCAAAGCACATAAGGCAATTCTTCTGCCCATTTCCCCTTCTTGGATCCAAGTTTCTTCTTCAGATTGTTGATGATGATTTTGTTGGATGATTCTGCTTGGCCATTGGCTTGTGGGTGGACTCGTGTTGATGTTATCATCTTAATCCCCCAATTGTCACAGAAGTTAGTAGTCCTGCTCCCAATAAATTGGGAACCATTAACACATACAATTTCAGAAGGAATGCCAAATCTAGTTATAATGTTTCTTTTAATAAAGGATATCACTTCCTTTTCTCTGACTTGGGCAAAGGCTTCGGCCTCTATCCACTTGGAGAAGTAGTCAGTCATGGCAAGCATGAATACTTTTCCACCAGGTGCCTTAGGGAGCTTGCCAACTATATCCATCCCCCATCTCATGAATGGCCAAGAGGATGGTATAGGATGTAGAAATTCAGCCGGCTGATGAAGGATATTGCTGTGTCTTTGACAAGGATCACACTTCTTAGCATACTCCACAGCATCCCTCTTCATAGTTGGCCAGTAGTATCCTGTCCTAAGGATCCTTGAGAACAATGCCCTGCCCCCAGTGTGGTTTCCACAATCTCCTTCATGGAAGTCTTTTAACACTTCTTGAATTTCAGGATCCTCAATACATCTTAAATATGGTCCTGCAAGAGATCGCTTATATAACACATTATTTAAGATTGTGAATTGAGATACCTTAATCCTGAAAGCCCTAGGATTTTCTCCCATAGGAATCTCCCCGTGTTGTAAGTATCTCATGATTGGTGAGATCCATGATCCTGAATAAGATTGAGTATCCTCGCTAGCGATCATTGCAGTATCCTCTTCTATTTCCATGGCCACCTGTTTTTCAATAGCAGGAGCCAGGATATGGATGATGGGGATACTTATATTCTCTGGGATCTTCAAAGATGATCCTAGATTGGCCAATGCATCAGCTTCTGTATTTTCCTCCCTTGGTACCTGTGACAAACTGAAAGAAACAAAGGAGAGTGCCAATTCTTTGACTATCTCTAAATATTTGGTTAGTTTTTCACCTTTCACAGCATAGGATCCATTAAAGTGATTAGTGATTAACAATGAATCCACGTATACCTCAAGATACCTGATCCCCATATGCTTAGCAATTTGTAAGCCAGCGATTAAGGCTTCATATTCAGCCTCATTATTAGTGGCTTGGAACTCACAAGCTATGGAATGGGGTATTATGTCCCCCTGTGGCGATTTTAGTAGTATGCCAAGCCCTGTGCCTTTGACATTTGAGGATCCATCAGTATGTTGTATCCAAGGATCCTTGGTCTCATCCAGCTGCTGGACCTCCAATTCGGCTTCCTTTTGTAGATCACTACTGAAATCAGCCACAAAGTCTGCTAATGCTTGAGATTTGATGGCTGTTCTAGGCTCATATCTTATATCATGGGCACTAAGCTTTACTGCCCACTTAGCCATCCTTCCGGACATCTCTGGTTTCCTGAGGACATTCTTGATTGGAAAATTAGTTCTAACAACAATAGCATGGGTTTCAAAATAATGTCTTAGCTTAGTAGATGCCATAATTAATGCAAGAATAAGTTTTTCAAGGTGTGAGTACCTGGATTCAGCATCAAGTAAACTCTTACTTACATAATAGACAGGATATTGTGTACCTTCATGATCCTTAACAAGGACTGCACTTACAGCTGTTGAGGATACCGCCAGGTATAAGGATAACACATCTCCTTTTCCGGGTTTCATCAATGCTGGAGCTGAGGACATGTATTCTTTGAGGGCTTGTAAAGCATTCTCATGTTTTTCAGTCCACTCAAATTTCTTGTTCTTTCTTAGGATATCATAGAATTCTTTACATCTTTCTGAGGATTTGGATATGAACCTATTTAGAGCTGCTATCCTGCCTGTTAGCCTTTGCACATCCTTAGCGTTGGCAGGGGATTTGATATTCACCAATGCTTTAATTTTGTTCCGGGCTTGCTTCAATGCCCCTCTGAGTTACCATATATCCTAGAAATTTACCTGCTTTAACACCAAAGTGACATTTTGAAGGATTAAGCTTCATGTTATAATTATCAAGGATATCAAATGCTTCCTCCAAGTCTATGTACACTTCCATAGTCTGTCCAATTTGATCCTCAGCTTTCTTTGACTTTACTACCATATCATCTATGTACACTTCCATAGTCTGTCCAATTTGATCTTTGAACATCATATTCACCAGCCTTTGATATGTTGCACATGCATTTCTTAATCCAAAAGGCATGGCAATATAACAATATAAACCGGTTGGGGTCATAAAAGCCGTATCCTCTTGGTCAGATGGCTCCATCTGAATTTGTTGGAATCCAGATGATGCATCCATAAAAGTTAACAGTTCATGCCCCGCCGTTGCATCCACCATGGAGTCAATGTGGGGTAATGGGAAAGGATCCTTGGGACATGCCTTATTCAGATCAGTGAAATCGACACATACCCTCCACTTTCCGTTTTTCTTTTGGACAACAACCACATTGGCTAACCATTTTGGATATTTTACCTCTCTGATCATACCTGCTCGAAGTAGTCTTTCTACTTCTTCCTGGATAATGGCATTCCTTTCTGGTGCAAACTTCCTCCTTTTTTGATGGATTGGTTTGATTGACCTGTCAATGCCAAGTTTATGAGTGATAATATCCTTAGATATACCTGTCATATCTTCGTGTTTCCATGCAAAGGTAGATTTTCTTCTTTTGAGGAAGGATATCATGTCTTCTTTCATCTTGCTAAGGATCCCTGATCCGATATAGATTTTTGATTCAGGATCATTAGGATCCAAAAGGATTTCGTCCACATCCTGTTCCCTTGCCTCCAAGACATTCCTTGGAGGATACTGTAATTGCTATTGCTCCCTTGGCTTCGAGGTTGGTTTCATGGATGAGGTATAACAATCCTTAGCCTCCTGCTGATCACTGTCGATCTTGATTATTCCCCATGGGCTAGGGAGTTTCACACATTGATGGTAGGTGGATGGGACTGCTTTCATATCATGTATCCAGGGCCTGCCAAGGATAACATTACAACAAGATAAACAGTCAATAACACAAAATTTTTGATAATTATGTAATCCTTCCACGTAGATTGGGAGTTTGATGTCCCCCAGGGTTTTCTTAGTTTCTCCACTGAATCCCACAAGCACAGAGGATCTTGGTGTGATGTCTGATTCTGGGATACCCATCTTCTTCAGAACATCAAGCTGGATAATGTTTACTGAGCTTCCTCCGTCGATAAGGATCCTGCGGACAAAATGGTTAGAGATAAAGAGAGTGATGACTAGACTATCATGATGAGGATCCTGGATGTTAATTCTATCATCCTCATCGAAGGTTATAATCTTTCCTTCCGAGACGCTTGATGTTCGAATAGGCCTTTCTCCGTTATCCATTTTAGCTTCCTTTGCATGCCTTTTAGCTGCCGAGAAGGATGTACCACAGATGTCTGATCCTCCAGAAATAAAGTTGATCACTTGTGCATTTGCCGGAGGGGCTGGAGCTTTTTCAGGGATCCTTTCAGGATCCTGAGTCCTTTGCTTTTTTCTTCCCAACAACTCTTTTATATGCCCCTTGCTTAGCAGATATCCAATTTCCTTTCTTAATGCGATACATTCTTCAGTTAAATGCCCAAAATCCTCGTGGTATGCACACCACTTCGATTTGTCTTTAGTTCCAGTTGGTTTGTCATTCTTTCTGGGCCACCTGGCTTTTTCTCCTAGATTCTGCATTGCAAGGATTAGTTCATGATTGTCAACGGAAAAACAATATTCAGAAATCGGAGGATAATCCTCATCATCCTCTTCTTGGTCAACAGCATGCACGTTCTGGTTGTCATTTCTATGGTAGGATTTGAATTTGTTGCTTTTGAAAGAGGATCCTTGCTTTTCTTGCTTTGAGGATCCTGCTTGTCTCTCCTGGATCCTCTTGTCATCCTCTAGCCGGATGAACCTGAGTGCCCGAGTTCTTACTTCATCTAGGTTCCTGCATGGTGTCATAACAAGATCATCATAGAACAATGAATCCTTAAGCAATCCCATCTTGAAGGCCTCAATAGCTGTGGCCATATCCAAGTTAGGAATATCCAAGGATTCTTTACTAAACTTCGTTATGTAATCCCTTAATGATTCATTATGACCCTGAGTTACCCTATATAAATCACTAGTCAATCTTTCAAACTTTCTACTACAAGAGAATTGATTATTGAATAAATTAACTAAATTAGCAAATGAAGTAATAGAGTAAGGGGGAAGACTTAGCAGCCATTTAAGAGCTGATCCAGTAAGAGTGGATCCAAATCCTTTACATAGGCATGCTTCCTTTAACTTTTCTGGGATTGGATTGATCTCCATCCTCTCCCTGTATTGTGCTATGTGCTCCTCAGGATCCGTTGTACCATCATACAGCTTCATAGTAGGGATATGGAACCTTTTGGGTACCTCTGCATCACAAATTGGTGGTGCAAAACGAGATACCTTATGGCTTCCATCTGCAATCTCCGGGATAGGCTTGACTACCCCTGGAACACTTGAGATCATATCCTTCAGCTTCTGCAGTTCTCTGGCCATAGCATGGTTGATACCTGTATCCTGCACGAATCCATGGTTAGCGGTAAATAATTATTTAAGGCGTTACCTCCCATTGGGTTCAAGTTAGGAACACCGGATGTGAATCCATATTGCTGGGATTCTGGGATGATGGAGGGACCAGTGGAAGCAACGGTCTACATTGGAATGAAATCTCCTTGATGGACATCTAGACTTCCTGTTTGCAAATTCTTCAAGGATCCTGGCATCTGAAGGGATCCTTGAACCTGGGATGATCCTGGAACAAAGGAGGATCCTTGAACCTGGGATGACCCTGGAACAAAGGAGGATCCTAAGCTCATGAAGGATCCCATATGTTGAGTATAGGATCCTGCCGGTTGGAAATATGATCCTGATGCCTGAGTCATTGTTGCTGGGCCGCAATGCACTCCTCTTGATCCACCCATATATTGAATGTCTGGGACCTCTGATGGCTGAGAAGTAATCATTGGAGTATCAAAATTTAAAGATTTGGGCATCAGTGGGGAATGATCCTCTACCGTTTTCTTTTGCCTTTTGAGATCTCCGATTTCCCTGAGGATCCTGTCATTAGTTTCATCCTGCTGCTGCATACGATCCCTCATCTGCAAAATCAAAGTAAATATATCACTAGTACTGGGAACAGAAGAAGTTAGAGCAGAAGATGATGGTTTAGAGGAGATAGTAGTTGGTCTCTTCTCAGCATTTTTCTGAGATCCGGCTGGTGGTGGAGGCAAAGGTGGAATGCCAGTAGATGAATTGACTACCGACATCGCTGTGGAAGTATTCTTTGACGACGAAGCCATGCAACACTCCGGAATGGTCACCAACAGAAAAACTTTTTATGAATGAAGCACCAATTTCCCCACGGTGGGCGCCAAACTGTTTTGGTCAAAAAATCACACAAGGATAATGCAACCAAACTCTATGTAAACGGGGAATGATGCTTGGTTTGATGAAAAAGTAAAGGATCACTTTAGTATGAAATATGCAAGTGACACAAGGATTTATACGAGGAAAAAGCCCTTGATCAATGAATGATCTCTGGCATAAAAAACCTCGGGTGATGGCAACTACCAATCACCAAACTTCAATATAACAAATAATGATTACAACTTCGGATGGTAACGAGCTGAGTACAAGGATCACTATAGTATTGTGTCTAAGCGTGTGAGGAATGTGTTGTCTGTCTTCCGAATGTGGAAGAGTGCTATATATACAAGTGTGAGTGGCCCTATTTTAGGTAAATAGACTAACTATCAGCTCATTACCCCTTTAGGAATAAAAGTAAATCTAGCCTAAATTATCGCCCTTAAATCATGCTGAGTTTCCATATCCTCTACAACGTTCATCTTTGATTAAGCATATGCCAAAGTTGTAAAGACGAGTCCCTTGATTACGTTGCTAAGAGCGGATCCTGCTAGACATTCCTGCAAGATAACATTAAATCCAATGAAAACAACTGTTAGCATGAGGATCCCTATGATGGTCCGTGATCCTGATCCTGGAACTCTTCTGAGGATCACTATCTGCCAAAGAAATAAGGATCACTGGTTAGGATCACATGTAAGGATCATATGTCATAAAAATCCAGCCCTAACAAGAATGTGCTTAGAAAACCGGAGATGTCGGGTAGAATGGCTAAGTGGCCAGTAAAATTAAGTGCCTATGATTTAATATATGAACCTAGAAATGCAATAAAGTCACAGGCTCTAGCAGACTTTGTGGCTGATTTCAGTAGTGATATTCAAAATGAAGTAGACCTAGAAGTACAACAATTAGGAGAAAACTTAGAATCTTGGATATTATATACTGATGGTGCATCTAATGTAAGGGGTGTAGGTTTACGTATACTACTAAAATCGCCACAGGGGGACATAATACCCCGGGCTGTTAGATGTGAATTCCCTGCCACTAATAATGAGGCAGAATACGAAGCTTTAATCACAGGATTAGAATTGGCTAAGAATATGAATATCAAGAATTTGCAAGTATATGTTGATTCCTTGTTAATTACTAATCATTTTAATGGATCTTATGCGGTCAAGGGTGAGAAACTAATTGAATACCTCGGTATTCTTAAAAAATTAGCAGGATATTTCGATGTTTTTACACTTGAACAGGTACCAAGAGAGGATAACGCTGAAGCAGACGCATTGGCAAATTTGGGATCATCAATCAGGATACCAGAAGGAATCCCAATACCGATATTACATATCCTGTATCCTGCAACGGATCCTCAGCATAAGGAAGTAGCAAGTATTCAAGATCCTGAAGTGGTGTATCCTGAAGAGGATCCTAAATCCTGGACAACTCCAATTATGAGATATCACAAGGAAGGACATATCCCCGAAGACGAAAATCCTAAGGCATTTAGGATGAAGGTATCACGATTCACTATTATAAATAATATTTTATACAAGAAATCTCTTGCAAGACCATACTTGAGATGCTTGGAGGATCCTGAAGCCAAAGAAGTACTTCAGGATATACATGAAGGGGATTGTGGTAACCATACTGGGGGCAGGTCACTATTTTCAAAAGTGCTAAGGACAGGTTATTATTGGCCAAAAATGAGAAAAGATGCTGCAGAATATGCTCGAAGATGTGATGCATGTCAGAGGCATAGTAACATATTGCATCAACCAGCTGAACCACTATATCCTGTAGCATCCCCTTGGCCGTTCATGAAATGGGGGATGGATATAGTAGGGAAGTTACCAAAAGCTCCGGGAGGAAAAGTCTTTATGCTGGCAATGACGGATTATTTCTCTAAGTGGGTTGAAGCTGAAGCATTTGTTCAAGTTAGAGACCAAGAAGTAGTATCCTTCATAAAGAGGAATATCCTGACCAGGTTTGGAGTACCAGCTGAAATCATTTGTGATAATGGGTCCCAGTTTATAAGCAGAAGGACTACCGACTTTTGCAAGAGTTGGGGAATCAAAATGATAACGTCTACTCCGGTACCTCAATAACTTAATCACAATCCGATTAAATATTCAATACCCGACCAAGCGGTATTATTATACCGTATCCCAAGCCCGTATAGGGAAAATAAGTTAAGAGTATTTACCTGAGCTAGCTCCTGTCTTAAAATAGCAAGAATAATAACTCAGCCGTATTCACTTAAGTAAGCGTAGGTACAATTTACCGGAAGGCTCTAGTCTGGAACGATGGTATAAATAACCAATTAGAATGCTAACGGGTCTTTAATTAAGCCTAAGCTTAGACCGGTTAGTCTTAAAGAATTGTTACGGTTTAATCGCGTGAAAGGCGAAAACCGTGAATGGAGTGCGATTTTGACCCAACAAGTTTGAAGACTTGTTTCATATGGGTATAACAATCATACTCTGGATTTTGGGGTTAAAACAATATAGTTTGACCCGTTTCGGCTAAATTATGTAAACTAGTTACATAAGTCGAACCGTGCGTGCAAAAGACGCAACGGGTATCCGTTAGAGTCCTACACTGCTTTCCTAAGTCAATACACTTTAAATAGGTTGTGGTATCAGTAGGATACCTTCCATAATGCCCGTAACGAGTTTAAGTTAATAATATGCCCCGTAGGGGTATTTCGGTCTTTTTAAAGATTATTAAAGAGGTTGTAGAGTTCTACAGGGAATCTGAGTTTCCTGATCAGTTTATAAAGTCTACAATACTTTATTTATTATTTAAAATCGGTAGCAACTGGAATCGGGTCAAAAGACCTTATAGAACTCGATTTATGGCCGAAAAGGGCATATTCGGTATTTACCGAACCGTAGCCATAACCGCAGGTTATGAGCAAGGAAAAAAATAATTAAAAATCTTTAAAAATCCCAAAATATTATTTTACATCAGTGAGTAAAAGGTTTGGTGTCGAAATCCGGGTTTAGATAGGCATTATGCTAATTGTGCTATTTAATTACTAAAGTTTCGCAATTTGCGCTAATTGGCATAACTCTTATTCTGGACCTCAGATTGACATGAAATTTTAGGGACATGCTTAGAATTCAGTAACCAAGGTCATGATCCGTTCACATGTCCGAAAACCTCGTTTAAATTTATAAAGGGCGTTACGGTCAACTTTTAAGTAATTAACGGAAATGTGTAAAAGACTCGGACAAACAACGAACCGGTTACAGAGGTTTATACTATCATGTAACCTGGTCCTAAGAGAGTCCTAAGGCATATCTAAATCGAACTTTAACAGGTCAGAACTGAAGTCAATGCAAACGTCAAACTTTTGCGACTTTCGGTTCCGAACCGGGTCAATATAGCAAATGGTCGGATAAAACATGCGTAGACTAGTTTATATACTTATTATCGTGTTTTATGATCATCAAAACAGGTTTCATAGCATCTATATTACAGATTATGTACAAAATCGCAAAATGGCTTTCTGTTGACTTTTTAAGTGCACGTTTGACTCGACATTTGAACTAGTCAGAGTGGTGATCAGGGGGAACCCTTTTGAGGGTTTATTACCCACATAAATACCAACACATAACTACTTTTGATTCGACAATTCACTGGACCATTCGTGATTTATCGCAAAGTCAATCGTTAGTTACGACGGATTGACTTTTGGGCTAAAACTATGGAAAAACTAAACCACAAAGGGTTAGGCAACTTACAGAAGCTTATGCACGACTTAGGAAGTTAGAAGAACAGCTTGAGAGCTCCAGGAATGATCAGGAGATGTGTTTTGAGTTGTGATTCATTTGTGAACTTAACATGGCCTTTTATAGTAAAGTTTTCACCACAACTCTTTGACACACAAGTCCCCCAACTAACCACAACCTTCCAACATGTGTTCCTAATGCTTAGGGGTTGTTTAGGGGCCAATTGGAAGGGTTTAAATGCATCCTATGACGTTTAGAAGGTTGAACAGCCAAGTTAAGTATTTTTCTGCATCTGGGACCTCCACGCGGCCCGCATGGGAGATCAGGCTGCCTTGTACGCGGGTCGCCTGGATCCTCAAATCAGGCACGTAAATACAGCAGGCTCGCGGCCCGCGTAAACTAACCCAATTTCTTTACGCGGCCCGCGTTAGATCAGTTTTCCAAGATTTTTGAATCTTTTATAATCATGACAAAATCTTGGTAATTAATAACGAAATCTTTAGTAATTATTAACAAAATCTTTAGTAATTATTAACAAAATCTTTGGTAATTATTAACAAAATCTTTAGTAATTATTAACAAAATATTTAGTAATTATTAACAAAATCTTTAGTAATTATTAACAAAATCTTTAGTAATTATTAACCTGACCTTTCGGGTTTGAAGGGGTAACTTTGCGATTTGGTCCTCGATTATTTACAACTAAGGGCCTCGTGTTATTTACCCGCATTGTTAAGTCCCCGGTTAGTTTGTTAACTATTTGGAAAGCCTTAACTTTCATTGTTGACGCTTTTAACCCTTCTCGTACGAATTTGATCATAACTTTCTCGTTCTAGAACGGAACTTTGCGAAGTTTATATAGTACATTTTAGTGAGCGTATTTTACTGTTACAAAGCCTCGGGTTCGTCAAAGGGTCACTCAGAGGTATAATTAAACATGTTGACACAGTTAACCCCTGCAGCTTGTGATCTCTCACTTTCTTCCGCGTTTCGCTTCCGTACGATCCATGATTTATTCGTTTGAAGGTACGAGCATCGTTTAGGGTTACTATACAGTATATTTACCCTTTGTTGACATTTATAACCCTCGAATTTACATACTTTCAAGGTTTGTCAACTTTAGTCCTTTATTGAATATCTAATGCCACGTGTAAACTAATGACACGTGTTGACACATTATTGGACACAAAATTTCGAGGTGTTACATCCTCACCCCCTTAAAATAAATCTCGACCCGAGATTTACTCGAACAATTAAGGGTACTTTTCTTTCATCGTGGCTTCAATTTCCCACGTGAATTCGGGACCTCTACGGGCATCCCATTTGACCTTTACTATCGGTACATGCTTCCTTCGAAGCTTCTTCACCCGTCGATCTTCAATCGACAAAGGTTTTTCCACAAATTTTAGCTCTCATCTATATGCACATCTGTGTGGGGGATCACCAATGATTCATCAGCGAAGCACTCCTTTAGATTGTAGATGTGGAACACATTGTGAATTCCATTGAGCTCTTCCGGTAAGTTTAGCTTATAGGCAACTGACCCGACCCGTTCGATAACCTCGAAAGGTCCTAGGTATCTCGGGCTTAGTTTGCCTTTCTTACCGAAACGCATCACTCCCTTCCAGGGTGATACTTTAAGTAACACTTTTTCACTTACTTTGAAGTGAAAATCTTTACGCCTTGGGATCCGCGTAACTCTTCTGCCAATCTCGGGCAGCTTTGAGACGGTCTCAAATCTGGACAATCTTGTCCGTCGTTTCGAAGACTATCTCTGGTCCAGACAATTGGACATCTCCAATTTCCGCCCAACAAACAGGCGATCTACACTTTCTACCGTATAATGCCTCGAAAGGCGCAGCCTTAATGCTGGTATGGTAGCTATTATTGTAGGAGAATTCGATTAGTGGTAGGTTCTTATCCCAACTACCACTCCAATCGATAGCACATGCACGTAGCATGTCTTCTAACGTTTGAATAGTACGCTCACTCTGACCGTCTGTCTGAGGATGGTAATCCGTACTAAAATTCAAACGTGTGCCCAAAGGTTGCTGGAAAACTCTTCCAGAAATGCGACGTGTATCTAGTATTCCGATCAGAGATAATAGACACAGGTATACCATGCAAGGCTACAATCTTATCAACGTATAACTGGGCTAACATGTCGGAGCTATAAGTCTCCTTGATGGGTAAGAAATGAGCTGACTTAGTCAGTCTATCGGCTATAACCCATACCGTGTCATTTCCTTTACTCGTCTTGGGTAACTTGGTAATAAAATCCATAGTTACACCTTCCCACTTCCATTCGGGAAGTTCAGGCTGTCGTAGCAAACCTGACAGTTTCTGATGCTCGGCTTTGACTTACGCACATGTCAAGCATTTAGCTACATAGGTGGCTACAGACTTTTTTTTCAAGCTTATCCACCAATAATTTGCCTTTAGATCCTGGGTAGCTGATGGTGAATTCTTAATCGTTGCCTAATTAGGGTTGCGGCAATTACTATATAAGCAATATGAACCGTCTTTCTTATTTAATAATATAAAACCTTCAGAAGATTGAGTCAGGCTATATGAGCCTATGTCTTAAAACCTACTTAATCAAGGTTTCGATTTTTCCATAATCAATATGGAGTTTTCACAATACTCCCGCCCACAGCGGGATGCTAAATCTTAATTACACCTGCCTCCCAGGAGGTAAGCAGGGAAATTTATGTGGAAATAATCAGGATGTAAGGAGTTACAGAGATTTTCCATAATTCAGGCTCTAGTTCATCCACCACTGCTCGTGTCAATTAAGTGACACATTTATGTTATAAGTGCACGAATTCCTTAATCGGGAACCTTTATTTGAACAATTCCTTTCTGGATATCTTCTTTGAATATTACTAGTCGACATTAGTACAATATGACCATTGGGATATCTCAGGGGTTCCATGTATTAAATCTCCATACTGATCAGGCATGGAAATAATCTATGGGACATACTAGGATACGCCAATCCTCATACGGTACGTTTATCAAACACAGTTTGGCATTCACAGACGATAGAAAAACAATGAGAAAATAGTTAAAATAACATATGTTGTCGTACTCTATGCGAAGAAAGAGTACTCCTAGATTTTTCGGAAGGACTCCTTGCCGATACTAGAAGAATCGGTTAATTTGGTTTCCTTGGTAAGTTATACCTTGCGAATAATATAAAAGTTTGCTAAGCTTATGGTTTATTGGTATCCAATCCAAAATAAAACTCTTAGCATTTAAATTTCTGATAAAAAGATAGGGAAAGTACCTGAGGCCATTATTTATGAACTAGCTCAGGTATTTAGGCGCTTTCATTCTCAGGCTTTTCTTCTTTAGCCGCATTTCCTTTGACATATTTAGGGCACGTGGTCTTGATGTGGCCCTTTTCATTACAGCCGAAGCAGACTGCATTCCCCATGTCCCCACAGTCCAACGTTGTATGTTCCCCCGATTTGCAGATCCCACATACCCTTGGTTGTGATCGGGATTTTGGTTCGAACCTGCACTTCCCATAGTGGCACTTCTTGCAGGTCTTGCATACCGGTTTCTGGTTGGACTTTCGTTTGTTCTTCTTTATAGAGCTCTGGGAGTTCTTTTCCTCCCTTTTTCTTTTTAGCTTATCTTTGGCATTTGAGGTATGAACAAGGTCCTCCTTATGAGTAAGGAAATGTGGTCCCAGATAAAATTGGGAACGAGTAGCCTGGGGCTCCTTGAACTTTTCCATAGCTTTCTTCACAGCCTTTCCAACAGTTGCGTCTACCATAGTTTGGAGAACGCTTTCGAAAATTCTAAGGCTCACAATTGTAGCTTCATCGGCATGTGTTACATCATTCATAATACGATCGCCGGCTGTCTCATTTGAGTTTGCCATCTTCGTTATTGGTCCCTAATGCCAATAAAATAATTTCTTAGTTACAATCCAACAACTGCTATTCTTTATCCCGATGGTCTTAACATATACTAACCATGGTATTTATAGACCATATAGGCTAATATAGTATTAACATTCTCAATGAATGTTATTTAACATATATATTCATTATGTTTAGCCTAGGTCACGAAAGACCATCAATGGCGTTTAAGGTTTGGGCCTAATTCATCATCTTTTTGACAGGGGATCAAAACGTCACATCTGTTTTTATTATATTGATGAATTTTGGATAGCTTGAAAGTTTGCCATAAGGATATCAGAAAAGAGTGATTCCTAATAGATACAAACATCAATCTAGGATTTGTTGGAGCGTTTTCTTAAGTATCAACGACCAATTTTTCCATCTCGTATTAAATGATCGGAGTCCTGCTATGTATTTATCATACTGCACCGTCTCCCGGGCGTTCATCCTGAAGACTCATGCGTTTGTTCTCTTGGCTTCTTCGGGCTTCTTCTGATTCCTAGGGCAGTTGGTCTTGATATGTCCCTTCTCGTTACAACCATAACACGTTGCATCTTTTAGTTCCTTGCAATCCAGGGTTTTATGTTCTTGAGACTTGCAAATTCCACACGGTAGAGGCTGAGATTCAAATCTGCATTTCCTGAGGTGGTATTTCCTACAAGTTTCGCACTTGGTTTTCTCAACCGACTGCTGGCTGTCTCTTTTAAACCTGGTACTCTTCCTACCGGAGCGATGAGAATTCTCACCCTCCCTTTTTCTCTTACCATCATCAGAGGCCTTGGCAGCCATGTTTCTGACTACATCAAGTGTAAGGGATAGCGACAGGTCTGCCGCTGACCTGAACGTAGCAGGCCTTGAGGCCTTAACACTGGCCTTGATTTCTGGGGCTAAACCCCCAATGAAGCGAGCAATCCTCTTGGGTTCTGGTGTTACTAGGTAAGGAACTAGTCTGAACAGGGTATTGAAATTGGTAAGGTAAGCTTGACAATCTAAGTTTGTCATAACCAATGATAAGAAATCTGACTCGATCCTCTCAACCTCGTGTTGCGGGCAGTAGTTCTCCATAATGAGAGCAACAAACTGTTCCCATGACCTGCTGTAAAGTGGGATCTTCCCAACGGCTTGAATGAGAGCTTTCCACCATGCCAGTGCCTCTCCTTTGAACGACTGGGATACATACTTCACTACATCCCTTTCAGCACAACCGCTGATGTCAACCACCGCGTCCATTTCGTCCAACCAGACCATATAATCTACTGCTCCTTTCTCCCCAATGAAATCTCGAGGTTTACAGGAAACAAAGTATTTATAGGTACAGGACTTGGTACGTGGTTCATTATCGAACACTTGCTTCTTGGATGGAACACTGTGTTCATTTGATGAATGACGATCGTCATTCTTCCTTGGTCCTTCATTTTTAGAGGGCGGCTTGTTATGAGGCTCTGAATGAGTTTTAGGGACAGATTTAGAGCGAGGTATAGATGAGGCTTTACTATTAGTCTCACTATACTCCCTAAATCGCTCCTCTACAGCTTTAGATACCGCTGAATCAATCAATGTACGAAGCTCTCCTCTGGTTATATTAATCCTTTCATCATCGCGGTTTTCCAGAGGGTGACTGTTCTCTTCCTTTGACTTAGCCATGTAGTTTTATATGCTACATAAAATCAAACAAGGGCAAGATTTATACGGAAGCTCTTACAGTTTTATCGTCTTAAACGATTTATTAACCATGGTAATATAAACCATATTGGTTAAGTTGTTAGTTATATTTAATTATCATTTTCATTATAATTTATCCTAGTTATAAAACATCAAGGATATTAAGGTGGCGCAGAGGGCCTAGTCACAAGGACAAATTTTAAATCATAAGCCATGATTTCAGAGAATCAAGGCCTTTAAACATTTTAGCATAACAGGCTTAGTCGCAAGGACATATATAAATTATATGCTATGATTTCAGAGAATCAAAGCATTTGAGGTTTGAACCTAGTTCATTACCTTTTTCTGACAGGGAGTCATAGACCATCACTGCCTTTTGTTTTATATGACAATTAGCATGGCCCGTAGGCACTACATCACTAATGGATGTTTAATAAGTTTGGCCCGTAGGCACTACATCACTAATGGATGTTTAATACATGAGCATCTTTATTGATGATTTAACCCATGATTTATAATTCATTAATTTGGGCTTTGGAATCCTTAGAAGGATTCTTATATAAGAATGACGCGTGTGATTTTAACGAATCACATCTGCCCAGGACGTTAACATGATCACAGAGATTAACTGGGAAATCTGAATCTTTTAATCAGGTCTTACCATCTTGGCTGGGTCTTATAATGACACCTGGCTAGGTTTTACTCTTTAAGATTCTTTAATTAATAATTATCGTGGAACAATCCTTATTTGGAATGTTATCGAGGATCTGAATCTAATTATGGAACTACCATCTTGGCCCTGCCTTAAAATGACACATGAGCTAGGTCTTGTCCTTTTTAGATTTTGCCATCTCACTATGATGGTAGATCATATATAATATAGGAATGATATCTTAACATAATCGTTCCCCTTAAAAATTTAAAACAAGTATACGGTTGCCCTAAACGGGACTTCTTAAGAACATGACTTACCCATGCGAGGGCTAATCAGAAAAAAAATAACAAAGAAGTAACGAAGCGAATTTGGAATTCGTCCTATGTTCTTGTCTAGGCTCAAGAATGTGCAATTGCGTAACTGAGATTAAACACAAAGGCTAGTGTTTAATTCACTCAGTGTTGGCTCTGATACCAACCTGTCACACCCCGATTTCCACGTGTCTTACCGGTGGGCCCGGTGGGGGATTTCCGTGACGTAGTTGGCAACAATATAGTCAAACCACACAATATATATGAATGCACAACGGAAGCAAAAGATAAATATATTATATTCCGAATAAAAGTAATATCCAAGTATTACAACGGAAAGTAAGGGATCCACAGGCAGATCTATAAACATTGTTCTACAGACTTTAGACACCCTAGAACTTGCAAAATTCCTTATTAATGTCCTGAGCAGCTTCCAGCCTATTACGTACTTGTACCTGTCACTTAGACTTTTGAAAATACGTCAGTTTTCACTGGTAAATACACTCAGCTGACTCATTTGAAAAGAGTTTAGGAAAATTGATTTAGATGCACCAGGCACAAATTATTTTTGACACTTTGATTAAAATGCACAGAGGCAAAATTAATCTTTTATAACTTGAGACAATCATAATTATGATCTTGTATACAGATTTACATGTTCGTTGTATGTTCAGGGCCCGATGTAGAAACCGAGCCAAGATTAACAGACACGTCACAAGTATAGGCCCACTGAGCGTGAGATACCGTTTCCCTTATGCAACTGTCAGGTGTATGCCTACACCCCGTGCATAAGGCGTGACCATTTTATAATACAATGATGTCGAGGATATCCGGGACATGGTCATTAACCCCTAAAGGCTTTTATTTCAAACAATACAGATCAAACCGGGTTACCTCAATAACTTAATCACAATCCGATTAAATATTCAATACCCGACCAAGCGGTATTATTATACCGTATCCCAAGCCCGTATAGGGAAAATAAGTTAAGAGTATTTACCTGAGCTAGCTCCTATCTTAAAATAGCAAGAATAATAACTCAGCCGTATTCACTTAAGTAAGCGTAGGTACAATTTACCGGAAGGCTCTAGTCTGGAACGATGGTATAAATAACCAATTAGAATGCTAACGGGTCTTTAATTAAGCCTAAGCTTAGACCGGTTAGTCTTAAAGAATTGTTACGGTTTAATCGCGTGAAAGGCGAAAACCGTGAATGGAGTGCGATTTTGACCCAACAAGTTTGAATACTTGTTTCATATGGGTATAACAATCATACTCTGGATTTTGGGGTTAAAACAATATAGTTTGACCCGTTTCGGCTAAATTATGTAAACTAGTTACATAAGCCGAACCGTGCGTGCAAAAGACGCAACGGGTATCCGTTAGAGTCCTACACTGCTTTCCTAAGTCAATACACTTTAAAGAGGTTGTGGTATCAGTAGGATACCTTCCATAATGCTCGTAACGAGTTTAAGTTAATAATATGCCCCGTAGGGGTATTTCGGTCTTTTTAAAGATTATTAAAGAGGTTTTAGAGTTCTACAGGGAATCTGAGTTTCCTGATCAGTTTATAAAGTCTAAAATACTTTATTTATTATTTAAAATCGGTAGCAACTGGAATCAGGTCAAAAGACCTTATAGAACTCGATTTATGGCCGAAAAGGGCATATTCGGTATTTACCGAACCGTAGCCATAACCGCAGGTTATGAGCAAGGAAAAAAATAATTAAAAATCTTTAAAAATCCCAAAATATTATTTTACATCAGTGAGTAAAAGGTTTGGTGTCGAAATCCGGGTTTAGATAGGCATTATGCTAATTGTGCTATTTAATTACTAAAGTTTCGCAATTTGCGCTAATTGGCATAACTCTTATTCTGGACCTCAGATTGACATGAAATTTTAGGGACATGCTTAGAATTCAGTAACCAAGGTCATGATCCGTTCACATGTCCGAAAACCTCGTTTAAATTTATAAAGGGCGTTACGGTCAACTTTTAAGTAATTAACGGAAATGTGTAAAAGACTCGGACAAACAACGAACCGGTTACAGAGGTTTATACTATCATGTAACCTGGTCCTAAGAGAGTCCTAAGGCATATCTAAATCGAACTTTAACAGGTCAGAACTGAAGTCAATGCAAACGTCAAACTTTTGCGACTTTCGGTTCCGAACCGGGTCAATATAGCAAATGGTCGGATAAAACATGCGTAGACTAGTTTATATACTTATTATCGTGTTTTATGATCATCAAAACAGGTTTCATAGCATCTATATTACAGATTATGTACAAAATCGCAAAATGGCTTTCTGTTGACTTTTTAAGTGCACGTTTGACTCGACATTTGAACTAGTCAGAGTGGTGATCAGGGGGAACCCTTTTGAGGGTTTATTACCCACATAAATACCAACACATAACTACTTTTGATTCGACAATTCACTGGACCATTCGTGATTTATCGCAAAGTCAATCGTTAGTTACGACGGATTGACTTTTGGGCTAAAACTATGGAAAAACTAAACCACAAAGGGTTAGGCAACTTACAGAAGCTTATGCACGACTTAGGAAGTTAGAAGAACAGCTTGAGAGCTCCAGGAATGATCAGGAGATGTGTTTTGAGTTGTGATTCATTTGTGAACTTAACATGGCCTTTTATAGTGAAGTTTTCACCACAACTCTTTGACACACAAGTCCCCCAACTAACCACAACCTTCCAACATGTGTTCCTAATGCTTAGGGGTTGTTTAGGGGCCAATTGGAAGGGTTTAAATGCATCCTATGGCGTTTAGAAGGTTGAACAGCCAAGTTAAGTATTTTTCTGCATCTGGGACCTCCACGCGGCCCGCATGGGAGATCAGGCTGCCTTGTACGCGGGTCGCCTGGATCCTCAAATCAGGCACGTAAATACAGCAGGCTCGCGGCCCGCGTAAACTAACCCAATTTCTTTACGCGGCCCGCGTTAGATCAGTTTTCCAAGATTTTTGAATCTTTTATAATCATGACAAAATCTTGGTAATTAATAACGAAATCTTTAGTAATTATTAACAAAATCTTTAGTAATTATTAACAAAATCTTTGGTAATTATTAACAAAATCTTTAGTAATTATTAACAAAATATTTAGTAATTATTAACAAAATCTTTAGTAATTATTAACAAAATCTTTAGTAATTATTAACCTGACCTTTCGGGTTTGAAGGGGTAACTTTGCGATTTGGTCCTCGATTATTTACAACTAAGGGCCTCGTGTTATTTACCCGCATTGTTAAGTCCCCGGTTAGTTTGTTAACTATTTGGAAAGCCTTAACTTTCATTGTTGACGCTTTTAACCCTTCTCGTACGAATTTGATCATAACTTTCTCGTTCTAGAACGGAACTTTGCGAAGTTTATATAGTACATTTTAGTGAGCGTATTTTACTGTTACAAAGCCTCGGGTTCGTCAAAGGGTCACTCAGAGGTATAATTAAACATGTTGACACAGTTAACCCCTGCAGCTTGTGATCTCTCACTTTCTTCCGCGTTTCGCTTCCGTACGATCCATGATTTATTCGTTTGAAGGTACGAGCATCGTTTAGGGTTACTATACAGTATATTTACCCTTTGTTGACATTTATAACCCTCGAATTTACATACTTTCAAGGTTTGTCAACTTTAGTCCTTTATTGAATATCTAATGCCACGTGTAAACTAATGACACGTGTTGACACATTATTGGACACAAAATTTCGAGGTGTTACATCCTCACCCCCTTAAAATAAATCTCGACCCGAGATTTACTCGAACAATTAAGGGTACTTTTCTTTCATCGTGGCTTCAATTTCCCACGTGAATTCGGGACCTCTACGGGCATCCCATTTGACCTTTACTATCGGTACATGCTTCCTTCGAAGCTTCTTCACCCGTCGATCTTCAATCGACAAAGGTTTTCCACAAATTTTAGCTCTCATCTATATGCACATCTGTGTGGGGGATCACCAATGATTCATCAGCGAAGCACTCCTTTAGATTGCAGATGTGGAACACATTGTGAATTCCCTTGAGCTCTTCCGGTAAGTTTAGCTTATAGGCAACTGACCCGACCCGTTCGATAACCTCGAAAGGTCCTAGGTATCTCGGGCTTAGTTTGCCTTTCTTACCGAAACGCATCACTCCCTTCCAGGGTGATACTTTAAGTAACACTTTTTCACTTACTTTGAAGTGAAAATCTTTACGCCTTGGGATCCGCGTAACTCTTCTGCCAATCTCGGGCAGCTTTGAGACGGTCTCAAATCTGGACAATCTTGTCCGTCGTTTCGAAGACTATCTCTGGTCCAGACAATTGGACATCTCCAATTTCCGCCCAACAAACAGGCGATCTACACTTTCTACCGTATAATGCCTCGAAAGGCGCAGCCTTAATGCTGGTATGGTAGCTATTATTGTAGGAGAATTCGATTAGTGGTAGGTTCTTATCCCAACTACCACTCCAATCGATAGCACATGCACGTAGCATGTCTTCTAACGTTTGAATAGTACGCTCACTCTGACCGTCTGTCTGAGGATGGTAATCCGTACTAAAATTCAAACGTGTGCCCAAAGGTTGCTGGAAAACTCTTCCAGAAATGCGACGTGTATCTAGTATTCCGATCAGAGATAATAGACACAGGTATACCATGCAAGGCTACAATCTTATCAACGTATAACTGGGCTAACATGTCGGAGCTATAAGTCTCCTTGATGGGTAAGAAATGAGCTGACTTAGTCAGTCTATCGGCTATAACCCATACCGTGTCATTTCCTTTACTCGTCTTGGGTAACTTGGTAATAAAATCCATAGTTACACCTTCCCACTTCCATTCGGGAAGTTCAGGCTGTCGTAGCAAACCTGACAGTTTCTGATGCTCGGCTTTGACTTACGCACATGTCAAGCATTTAGCTACATAGGTGGCTACAGACTTTTTTTTCAAGCTTATCCACCAATAATTTGCCTTTAGATCCTGGGTAGCTGATGGTGAATTCTTAATCGTTGCCTAATTAGGGTTGCGGCAATTACTATATAAGCAATATGAACCGTCTTTCTTATTTAATAATATAAAACCTTCAGAAGATTGAGTCAGGCTATATGAGCCTATGTCTTAAAACCTACTTAATCAAGGTTTCGATTTTTCCATAATCAATATGGAGTTTTCACAATACTCCCGCCCACAGCGGGATGCTAAATCTTAATTACATCTGCCTCCCAGGAGGTAAGCAGGGAAATTTATGTGGAAATAATCAGGATGTAAGGAGTTACAGAGATTTTCCATAATTCAGGCTCTAGTTCATCCACCACTGCTCGTGTCAATTAAGTGACACATTTATGTTATAAGTGCACGAATTCCTTAATCGGGAACCTTTATTTGAACAATTCCTTTCTGGATATCTTCTTTGAATATTACTAGTCGACATTAGTACAATATGACCATTGGGATATCTCAGGGGTTCCATGTATTAAATCTCCATACTGATCAGGCATGGAAATAATCTATGGGACATACTAGGATACGCCAATCCTCATACGGTACGTTTATCAAACACAGTTTGGCATTCACAGACGATAGAAAAACAATGAGAAAATAGTTAAAATAACATATGTTGTCGTACTCTATGCGAAGAAAGAGTACTCCTAGATTTTTCGGAAGGACTCCTTGCCGATACTAGAAGAATCGGTTAATTTGGTTTCCTTGGTAAGTTATACCTTGCGAATAATATAAAAGTTTGCTAAGCTTATGGTTTATTGGTATCCAATCCAAAATAAAACTCTTAGCATTTAAATTTCTGATAAAAAGATAGGGAAAGTACCTGAGGCCATTATTTATGAACTAGCTCAGGTATTTAGGCGCTTTCATTCTCAGGCTTTTCTTCTTTAGCCGCATTTCCTTTGACATATTTAGGGCACGTGGTCTTGATGTGGCCCTTTTCATTACAGCCGAAGCAGACTGCATTCCCCATGTCCCCACAGTCCAACGTTGTATGTTCCCCCGATTTGCAGATCCCACATACCCTTGGTTGTGATCGGGATTTTGGTTCGAACCTGCACTTCCCATAGTGGCACTTCTTGCAGGTCTTGCATACCGGTTTCTGGTTGGACTTTCGTTTGTTCTTCTTTATAGAGCTCTGGGAGTTCTTTTCCTCCCTTTTTCTTTTTAGCTTATCTTTGGCATTTGAGGTATGAACAAGGTCCTCCTTATGAGTAAGGAAATGTGGTCCCAGATAAAATTGGGAACGAGTAGCCTGGGGCTCCTTGAACTTTTCCATAGCTTTCTTCACAGCCTTTCCAACAGTTGCGTCTACCATAGTTTGGAGAACGCTTTCGAAAATTCTAAGGCTCACAATTGTAGCTTCATCGGCATGTGTTACATCATTCATAATACGATCGCCGGCTGTCTCATTTGAGTTTGCCATCTTCGTTATTGGTCCCTAATGCCAATAAAATAATTTCTTAGTTACAATCCAACAACTGCTATTCTTTATCCCGATGGTCTTAACATATACTAACCATGGTATTTATAGACCATATAGGCTAATATAGTATTAACATTCTCAATGAATGTTATTTAACATATATATTCATTATGTTTAGCCTAGGTCACGAAAGACCATCAATGGCGTTTAAGGTTTGGGCCTAATTCATCATCTTTTTGACAGGGGATCAAAACGTCACATCTGTTTTTATTATATTGATGAATTTTGGATAGCTTGAAAGTTTGCCATAAGGATATCAGAAAAGAGTGATTCCTAATAGATACAAACATCAATCTAGGATTTGTTGGAGCGTTTTCTTAAGTATCAACGACCAATTTTTCCATCTCGTATTAAATGATCGGAGTCCTGCTATGTATTTATCATACTGCACCGTCTCCCGGGCGTTCATCCTGAAGACTCATGCGTTTGTTCTCTTGGCTTCTTCGGGCTTCTTCTGATTCCTAGGGCAGTTGGTCTTGATATGTCCCTTCTCGTTACAACCATAACACGTTGCATCTTTTAGTTCCTTGCAATCCAGGGTTTTATGTTCTTGAGACTTGCAAATTCCACACGGTAGAGGCTGAGATTCAAATCTGCATTTCCTGAGGTGGTATTTCCTACAAGTTTCGCACTTGGTTTTCTCAACCGACTGCTGGCTGTCTCTTTTAAACCTGGTACTCTTCCTACCGGAGCGATGAGAATTCTCACCCTCCCTTTTTCTCTTACCATCATCAGAGGCCTTGGCAGCCATGTTTCTGACTACATCAAGTGTAAGGGATAGCGACAGGTCTGCCGCTGACCTGAACGTAGCAGGCCTTGAGGCCTTAACACTGGCCTTGATTTCTGGGGCTAAACCCCCAATGAAGCGAGCAATCCTCTTGGGTTCTGGTGTTACTAGGTAAGGAACTAGTCTGAACAGGGTATTGAAATTGGTAAGGTAAGCTTGACAATCTAAGTTTGTCATAACCAATGATAAGAAATCTGACTCGATCCTCTCAACCTCGTGTTGCGGGCAGTAGTTCTCCATAATGAGAGCAACAAACTGTTCCCATGACCTGCTGTAAAGTGGGATCTTCCCAACGGCTTGAATGAGAGCTTTCCACCATGCCAGTGCCTCTCCTTTGAACGACTGGGATACATACTTCACTACATCCCTTTCAGCACAACCGCTGATGTCAACCACCGCGTCCATTTCGTCCAACCAGACCATATAATCTACTGCTCCTTTCTCCCCAATGAAATCCCGAGGTTTACAGGAAACAAAGTATTTATAGGTACAGGACTTGGTACGTGGTTCATTATCGAACACTTGCTTCTTGGATGGAACACTGTGTTCATTTGATGAATGACGATCGTCATTCTTCCTTGGTCCTTCATTTTTAGAGGGCGGCTTGTTATGAGGCTCTGAATGAGTTTTAGGGACAGATTTAGAGCGAGGTATAGATGAGGCTTTACTATTAGTCTCACTATACTCCCTAAATCGCTCCTCTACAGCTTTAGATACCGCTGAATCAATCAATGTACGAAGCTCTCCTCTGGTTATATTAATCCTTTCATCATCGCGGTTTTCCAGAGGGTGACTGTTCTCTTCCTTTGACTTAGCCATGTAGTTTTATATGCTACATAAAATCAAACAAGGGCAAGATTTATACGGAAGCTCTTACAGTTTTATCGTCTTAAACGATTTATTAACCATGGTAATATAAACCATATTGGTTAATTTGTTAGTTATATTTAATTATCATTTTCATTATAATTTATCCTAGTTATAAAACATCAAGGATATTAAGGTGGCGCAGAGGGCCTAGTCACAAGGACAAATTTTAAATCATAAGCCATGATTTCAGAGAATCAAGGCCTTTAAACATTTTAGCATAACAGGCTTAGTCGCAAGGACATATATAAATTATATGCTATGATTTCAGAGAATCAAAGCATTTGAGGTTTGAACCTAGTTCATTACCTTTTTCTGACAGGGAGTCATAGACCATCACTGCCTTTTGTTTTATATGACAATTAGCATGGCCCGTAGGCACTACATCACTAATGGATGTTTAATAAGTTTGGCCCGTAGGCACTACATCACTAATGGATGTTTAATACATGAGCATCTTTATTGATGATTTAACCCATGATTTATAATTCATTAATTTGGGCTTTGGAATCCTTAGAAGGATTCTTATATAAGAATGACGCGTGTGATTTTAACGAATCACATCTGCCCAGGACGTTAACATGATCACAGAGATTAACTGGGAAATCTGAATCTTTTAATCAGGTCTTACCATCTTGGCTGGGTCTTATAATGACACCTGGCTAGGTTTTACTCTTTAAGATTCTTTAATTAATAATTATCGTGGAACAATCCTTATTTGGAATGTTATCGAGGATCTGAATCTAATTATGGAACTACCATCTTGGCCCTGCCTTAAAATGACACATGAGCTAGGTCTTGCCCTTTTTAGATTTTGCCATCTCACTATGATGGTAGATCATATATAATATAGGAATGATATCTTAACATTATCGTTCCCCTTAAAAATTTAAAACAAGTATACGGTTGCCCTAAACGGGACTTCTTAAGAACATGACTTACCCATGCGAGGGCTAATCAGAAAAAAAATAACAAAGAAGTAACGAAGCGAATTTGGAATTCGTCCTATGTTCTTGTCTAGACTCAAGAATGTGCAATTGCGTAACTGAGATTAAACACAAAGGCTAGTGTTTAATTCACTCAGTGTTGGCTCTGATACCAACCTGTCACACCCCGATTTCCACGTGTCTCACCGGTGGGCCCGGTGGGGGATTTCCGTGACGTAGTTGGCAACAATATAGTCAAACCACACAATATATATGAATGCACAGCGGAAGCAAAAGATAAATATATTATATTCCGAATAAAAGTAATATCCAAGTATTACAACGGAAAGTAAGGGATCCACAGGCAGATCTATAAACATTGTTCTACAGACTTTAGACGCCTAGAACTTGCAAAATTCCTTATTAATGTCCTGAGCAGCTTCCAGCCTATTACGTACTTGTACCTGTCACTTAGACTTTTGAAAATACGTCAGTTTTCACTGGTAAATACACTCAGCTGACTCATTTGAAAAGAGTTTAGGAAAATTGATTTAGATGCACCAGGCACAAATTATTTTTGACACTTTGATTAAAATGCACAGAGGCAAAATTAATCTTTTATAACTTGAGACAATCATAATTATGATCTTGTATACAGATTTACATGTTCGTTGTATGTTCAGGGCCCGATGTAGAAACCGAGCCAAGATTAACAGACACGTCACAAGTATAGGCCCACTGAGCGTGAGATACCGTTTCCCTTATGCAACTGTCAGGTGTATGCCTACACCCCGTGCATAAGGCGTGACCATTTTATAATACAATGATGTCGAGGATATCCGGGACATGGTCATTAACCCCTAAAGGCTTTTATTTCAAACAATACAGATCAAACCGGGTTACCTCAATAACTTAATCACAATCCGATTAAATATTCAATACCCGACCAAGCGGTATTATTATACCGTATCCCAAGCCCGTATAGGGAAAATAAGTTAAGAGTATTTACCTGAGCTAGCTCCTGTCTTAAAATAGCAAGAATAATAACTCAGCCGTATTCACTTAAGTAAGCGTAGGTACAATTTACCGGAAGGCTCTAGTCTGGAACGATGGTATAAATAACCAATTAGAATGCTAACGGGTCTTTAATTAAGCCTAAGCTTAGACCGGTTAGTCTTAAAGAATTGTTACAGTTTAATCGCGTGAAAGGCGAAAACCGTGAATGGAGTGCGATTTTGACCCAACAAGTTTGAATACTTGTTTCATATGGGTATAACAATCATACTCTGGATTTTGGGGTTAAAACAATATAGTTTGACCCGTTTCGGCTAAATTATGTAAACTAGTTACATAAGCCGAACCGTGCGTGCAAAAGACGCAACGGGTATCCGTTAGAGTCCTACACTGCTTTCCTAAGTCAATACACTTTAAAGAGGTTGTGGTATCAGTAGGATACCTTCCATAATGCCCGTAACGAGTTTAAGTTAATAATATGCCCCGTAGGGGTATTTCGGTCTTTTTAAAGATTATTAAAGAGGTTTTAGAGTTCTACAGGGAATCTGAGTTTCCTGATCAGTTTATAAAGTCTAAAATACTTTATTTATTATTTAAAATCGGTAGCAACTGGAATCGGGTCAAAAGACCTTATAGAACTCGATTTATGGCCGAAAAGGGCATATTCGGTATTTACCGAACCGTAGCCATATTCGGTTATGAGCAAGGAAAAAAATAATTAAAAATCTTTAAAAATCCCAAAATATTATTTTACATCAGTGAGTAAAAGGTTTGGTGTCGAAATCCGGGTTTAGATAGGCATTATGCTAATTGTGCTATTTAATTACTAAAGTTTCGCAATTTGCGCTAATTGGCATAACTCTTATTCTGGACCTCAGATTGACATGAAATTTTAGGGACATGCTTAGAATTCAGTAACCAAGGTCATGATCCGTTCACATGTCCGAAAACCTCGTTTAAATTTATAAAGGGCGTTACGGTCAACTTTTAAGTAATTAACGGAAATGTGTAAAAGACTCGGACAAACAACGAACCGGTTACAGAGGTTTATACTATCATGTAACCTGGTCCTAAGAGAGTCCTAAGGCATATCTAAATCGAACTTTAACAGGTCAGAACTGAAGTCAATGCAAACGTCAAACTTTTGCGACTTTCGGTTCCGAACCGGGTCAATATAGCAAATGGTCGGATAAAACATGCGTAGACTAGTTTATATACTTATTATCGTGTTTTATGATCATCAAAACAGGTTTCATAGCATCTATATTACAGATTATGTACAAAATCGCAAAATGGCTTTCTGTTGACTTTTTAAGTGCACGTTTGACTCGACATTTGAACTAGTCAGAGTGGTGATCAGGGGGAACCCTTTTGAGGGTTTATTACCCACATAAATACCAACACATAACTACTTTTGATTCGACAATTCACTGGACCATTCGTGATTTATCGCAAAGTCAATCGTTAGTTACGACGGATTGACTTTTGGGCTAAAACTATGGAAAAACTAAACCACAAAGGGTTAGGCAACTTACAGAAGCTTATGCACGACTTAGGAAGTTAGAAGTTGAGAGCTCCAGGAATGATCAGGAGATGTGTTTTGAGTTGTGATTCATTTGTGAACTTAACATGGCCTTTTATAGTAAAGTTTTCACCACAACTCTTTGACACACAAGTCCCCCAACTAACCACAACCTTCCAACATGTGTTCCTAATGCTTAGGGGTTGTTTAGGGGCCAATTGGAAGGGTTTAAATGCATCCTATGGCGTTTAGAAGGTTGAACAGCCAAGTTAAGTATTTTTCTGCATCTGGGACCTCCACGCGGCCCGCATGGGAGATCAGGCTGCCTTGTACGCGGGTCGCCTGGATCCTCAAATCAGGCACGTAAATACAGCAGGCTCGCGGCCCGCGTAAACTAACCCAATTTCTTTACGCGGCCCGCGTTAGATCAGTTTTCCAAGATTTTTGAATCTTTTATAATCATGACAAAATCTTGGTAATTAATAACGAAATCTTTAGTAATTATTAACAAAATCTTTAGTAATTATTAACAAAATCTTTGGTAATTATTAACAAAATCTTTAGTAATTATTAACAAAATCTTTAGTAATTATTAACAAAATCTTTAGTAATTATTAACAAAATCTTTAGTAATTATTAACCTGACCTTTCGGGTTTGAAGGGGTAACTTTGCGATTTGGTCCTCGATTATTTACAACTAAGGGCCTCGTGTTATTTACCCGCATTGTTAAGTCCCCGGTTAGTTTGTTAACTATTTGGAAAGCCTTAACTTTCATTGTTGACGCTTTTAACCCTTCTCGTACGAATTTGATCATAACTTTCTCGTTCTAGAACGGAACTTTGCGAAGTTTATATAGTACATTTTAGTGAGCGTATTTTACTGTTACAAAGCCTCGGGTTCGTCAAAGGGTCACTCAGAGGTATAATTAAACATGTTGACACAGTTACCCCTGCAGCTTGTGATCTCTCACTTTCTTCCGCGTTTCGCTTCCGTACGATCCATGATTTATTCGTTTAAAGGTACGAGCATCGTTTAGGGTTACTATACAGTATATTTACCCTTTGTTGACATTTATAACCCTCGAATTTACATACTTTCAAGGTTTGTCAACTTTAGTCCTTTATTGAATATCTAATGCCACGTGTAAACTAATGACACGTGTTGACACATTATTGGACACAAAATTTCGAGGTGTTACATTTACCCAACAGTTGAAGGCTTCATCTCAAACCGAGACCCATCCACCTCCAACTGTTGTATTGTTCAAAAACCATGCAGGAAATGTAAATTGTTCAGGTGCAGAAAAGTAAAGTGTAGAAAAGTAAATTGTTTAGGGATTACAGACCAACACCAAATCTAAAAAAAAAGTGGGCTCCGGCCTAAGCATCAACATCCATCATCGCCCACTCAGATGCCCTCACACAGCGGCATCCTCTCCAGCCTTCCCTGGCTTCTCAGCACCAGCATCCTCACCAGCATCCTGCCCAGCATCCTCACCAGCATCTGCTCCAGCATCCTTCTTGTCTCCAGCCTGATCCACCACCTCTGCTGACTTAGAAGACTCATCGGCTTCAGTTGGAAATGGCACAGCTTTGCCTCCGAGCTCCTTCAACTTGGCCACCCAGGATTCAATTGGCCAAGATGGACAAACAAGACCCGTCTCCTTGGCCTCGTAGGCCATCTTGATGCGTGCTTGTAACAGGGAGACGATAGCGGAAGTCTTGATTCCCTCCCGGAAATTGATCATGGCTTGATCATGATCCATTTGAACGGTGGCAAGTTTGACCTCAGCTTCTTGGGTGACCTTCTTCAGCAGGCTTTCGTAGTGCCGGCTCTTCGCTTTAGCAATGGCACCTTGGTCAGCAACGGTGCTTTCAAGCTGTTTGATCCTGGCTTCATGGAGTGCAACAGTAACGCATGCATCATTATACAAGTGGAGCAAATTCTGGAGGCCCTGCACATCAATAACAGGTGCAAGTTAGAATATATATATGATGACTAAGATATCCTATCAGGATATCCTGTTAGGATATACATGCAGGATATATGTGCAGGATATACGTGAAGGATATGCGTCAGGATATTACCTTGTTAAGGAAGGATGTCATTGGCTCTAAGGAATCAGTGAAGCTGAGTTCGTCATAGGAGAACCCTTCTGAGCTTGGAGCACTGACTTCAAGACCCTTTCTCTTTTTTGCTGTGGAAGCGCGGGTCCTTGGGTTGGCCTTGGGAGCTGGGAGTGGCTTGGAGCTAGTAGCAGCAGGAGCCTCCTTCTTGACTATGGTTGGAGTTGGGTAACTGTCAAGTTCATCGAGATCTAGATAGACTGGAACTTTGCTGGAATCTGCACACAGGGAGTAAAATTCTAAACCTCTCCTAAAAATATCAAATAAAAACATGTGTGTACAGGATATCTTGCAGGATCCTTACCAGACATGTTTGCGCTTGAAAGAGGGCTTGGAGTTGGTGGAGATGGGTTGAAACTTCTCTCTGCCTCTGGAAGGATTCTGATGGCGTCTATTCTTTTTTGAGAATCAACAAGGGGAGGTGCAATTTTCCTGAAATCAGCTGCATACACAACAGAGGAAGTTGGTCAGTTCAGGATATAAAGCAGGATAACAGGCAGGATCATCTTTAAACCCTAAATCCTACCCTTCTTCAACCATCTCATCGGATAATCCGTTCCACCAGGGATTGGATCCCTTTTTACAAAGAAATATTTGGATTGCCAACCATCCTCGTTCCTGGTGGCACGAAGTATCAATGGGTCACCAGAAGTAGAATAAAACAGAAACCTGCATGATCCGTGACATCTAAGTTTGTAAGCTAGGGGCAGATCATGGATAGAAAGGTCAGGAATGTGGTTTCTCTTGATTTGGTCAAGAACAGATAAAACACGCCAGAGCATTGGCATGGTTTGGCTGAAAGAGATTTTGGTGATATTAAAGAATTCAGAGATGAAATCCGGAAAGGGGAATTGTAGCCCTAGGGTAAAAGGGAAAGCACTAAAGCATATCCACTCGCTGGAGACCATATCCGACCGGATTTCCCGGTCAAACGGTCTGAACACGGTCCCTTCCGGGAAGATGCTGGAGGATTTCAAGGCTGACAGGTGAGCACTATCGAAGGTACACGCTTCCTTCTCCGGTTCTCGGAGAAGGTTCTGTTGGATGAATGTGGGAGCTGAGTCACCTGAACTGGACCTTGTTTGCCTGGGCATTTGGTCGCCTGAATTGCCGCCGGAGAAAGATGATAAAGATGAATATGAAAATGAGGGAGAGAATATTACCTTTTCCTTGACGATTGTAGTTAAAAAAGAGATGGGGATGAGAAGATATAGGGCATGATGAGTAAATATAGGTCGGGTGGTTGAAAGCTGTCACATCAATAGTCTTATCTCTTAATTGCCTCGGCCACTGTGAAAAAATGTAACCGTTAGGATATCAAACGGTAACATTTTTTGGGACAATTGTTATGGGTGAAATTCTGAGCCCATATCCTGGAAAATATCTTGATATATATCTTGTTTATATTATATTTGTTTACATCCGGGATGCTAGTTCAGGATATTGGTAACATCCTGAATGGTATCCTCGGGATTACTAATGGATTATGTGCAGGCACGTGGGTTAAAAGCTAGCAACGATAACAAGACTTATTCCACGGAAGACTCGGTCCAAGTCGTTCAAGTGAAGACGTTGAAGCCGTGTTACTCGGTCCATAACGTTCATAATGGAATATTCGGAGTAGCCCATATTTGTAGGGATTATTGTTTATAATTCATTACTATAAATAAGTGGGTATATCGGATCAACTAGGACATCACAATCACATCCGCTACACTCTAACACTTGCTCTCTAGCAATTTTCACTTTCACACAAATTCGTTGTAACACTTAGCGATCTGATCTATATCCTGCACTGTATCCTGCAGTTCAAAGCAATAAGAAGAACAAGGCAGCTGCGATTGTCAGCTCCCGAGGTTTTGTGCCGGCGATCTAGATTGATCAAGGGCTTTCCTCGTACATCTCGTGTCATTTACTTTACTTTCTTGCTCATTGTTTGATCGTAGATACAGCTCAATATCCTGGGCCGTATCCTGAACACTGTTTTTCCAAACAACATAACCAGCATATTTTCAACATATTTTTTAGCACACTACCTCACTTAACTAATTTGATCACTTAATTGCTTTGGTAATTTTTGACCAAAACAATCCTCTTACACAAACTCACAAAAAGATGTTTGTATATAGTTTATTTTCTTAAATCCAAAAAGAGTTTAGTGTGTTTTAGCATAAATTTTTTGAAAAATTAAAAAAAAATCGACAACTGATGTTGAAAAGCTGATATTCAAAGTTCAAGTGTTAAACAGGAAGAACAGAGGTTTGGGAAAGTTTGTTGGAAATGTAAATTGTTTTTGAAATGACTAAATGGCTCATTAATTTGAAACCAATTTAATCATTTTAAATACAAGTGATAAGCATAAAGTCAAATCTTACTGTTGGTTAAAGTATGTGCAGGTATGCAGCTAGTGAATTCCAGACTGTGATACCAACTTGTCGAAGGGGGGAGTCTGAAGTCGTAAAAGCCAAGTTCCTGATCTTGTTGCTAAGAAGAGCCAAAAGATGGTCCTGAATCTGTGAAAGTTGCTAATGCTGAGAAGATAGAGAGTGCTATATCAGATTACGATCCCGGAACAACTTAAGGGGGAGCCTGTTAGCAAAGGGGAGATTGAAGAGTGAAAGAGCCAGACTCAGAGTCTGAAGAATAGCTGATAATGGTGATTGAAGAGAAAGAGGGAGTTTGAAGGATGCTTCAGCGTCAAATTTTTTTTTGGAGAAAATGAGAAGACTGATCAAGACTGAAGTTTTGACATACTAAAGTCTCGTACTGAAGACTCCGTCAACATCCAGGGGGAGACTGTTAGTGCATATGTCTGTTGACTTTGTCTTGTATCAATTCTTGTAATAGAAATGATAGATCTAGGTCACGTAGTACGAGAAATGTGTTAAAAATAGGTTGGGAGGTAATTCCACACGAAATTACAGTTTCGTGCGGAATTACATTTCGTGCGGAATTAGGTGGCCTATATATATATGTGTGATCAGTTTCTCATTTGGCACGGAATTACTGTGAGAGCCACGAAGTGCTGCCAAAATCCTGCCGTGTAATCAAGTTCAATTTTAATGAGAAAGCTGTTTTAAAGTGATATCTCTGTTTTCTACTCCATTCTTCACTGATTCTACTCTGTTTGATTGATTCCACCTCTCAAACAGTGTGTATTGCCTCTTATTGACTCAATCGGTAGGTAAAACGATCCTACAATAATAATCTCTTTGTTTCTGCAAATTTATTAAGATAAAACGCATTAGTTCACAATATATAAATCCCATAAAAAGCATTAGCACCCTAGGTCATAGTTTTAACATAAAACGCAATGCATTCTCTAATAACAAACCTAATTAAGCAACTCAATGATAAGATAGGGATATGATATCACTCATTAACAATTTTTGGGGAGGGATATGATATATTAGGTCTATTGCACTTCATAAAACGTAACTTGAATTCAGTTAAAAAGCAAAAATACCTAAAATTACCATTGTCTGAAATCTCTTTGCGTTTTCTACTACTTTATTGTTTCATTGTTGATTTTCGGCTAATATTTTCTTGTTGATCTATGTTTTCTTCAACTGATAATGTTTTTCGCTTCTTTGATGATTTAGGGTTTTGAGTGTTGGGATTGAACCCTAACAGAGGAACAGATAATGTAAAGCCAAAACCGGATCCCATCAGTGGACACTTAATAAGCAGCAGTTTACTCTAATCTCTCCCCTTGACAGTGGTTATCTAACAGCTGATGGATGTTAAGTGCTGCTCAACTACAACAACTGATAAACCAAACTCTGATGATTATCTAACAACTGCTGAAGACAAATTCTGTTGCTCTATCTACTGCTGTATCCGAAGTACTGCTGAAGATTCAAGCACTGCCCTCTCAAAGACTGATCACCTTTGAAGAAAGCACTGAAGACTCAACATCTGTGCTAAGGCTACAACGGTGGAACGTGAAGCAGTAGTTTCCTTATGTTTTGTACTTTAGTGATTATCAGATGTTACATAACAGTAGTTTGTATAGAACAGTATTTATAGTTTGTTAGGTCGTTAGATGTCACTATCATGGTGACGTCAGCTGAAGCATATCAGTAGTTTGGTTTGCCTATAAGTATGACAGTACTCTATACTGTTACACTTGATCGTTTTAAGTGAGTTTTTCTCCTCAATTCATCCTTTCATCTTGTGCAACCAACTTCGGTGTATCAGGCTGAGGGGGAGTTTAGATTGTAAGCCTGCACTGTAATCTTTTGCTTTTATGTAAATATTTTGACTCAATGAAAAGCAATTGTTTATCAATCTACACTTTCCTTTGTTTGTGTTTACAAAGTTTGCTACTCATTTCCGCTGCACTTATTCGTTTTATGCAAACAAACACAATCACAGACAGCCTTAGATCCTAATAATTGGTATCAGAGCTTGGACAGTCAAATTCGATCTTACAATCAATTTGACATAACAGTTCAGCTCAAAATTCATTGATACTAAGGTTGGTTGTATTCAGTTGAAAAATAGAGTAACAAGTGAATCATGGTTAAATGAATATTCAAATACTCTGAAAATCAACCAAGATGTCATATGACACACAAATCTCACACAACAAGTGTTTTCATGCATATGTCACTCATAGTTTGTAGATCTGTAAAATATCTGATAAATTATGGGATCGTTCGATGCTTTCAAAATTGATTTCAATTGTTGTTTTGATATTTGTGATGTTTTCAATAAACAACTAAAGTATGTACCTCAGTTCAGCAAAACTTGTGTTCATCTAAAACACTAGAATACTGCTGAAAAAGAAAAGAGGGAATAAAACTTTGGTCAAAATTTCTCATGTGCTCAAAGGCAGGTTGAGTACCTTCAAAAGGATCAAATCAACTTTGTCAAAAACATATTGAGAAAATAAGATGTCAAAACAGTCCTAATCATAAGTAATGTGAGATCTGTAATAAAACATGCTCAAACATGGTCAGATCTCTCAAAACATTGCTTCAAAACGATTATGGACAAAGTATGTTCAAAATATAATCTCCTAGTGAGTATTTCTGAACATATGAATAAACAGGGTAAAAAGGGAAAAGGAAAGTGAACAAATCTCAAAGTGTAGCTATCTCAAAAACTTTTGAAATCAAAAGAAAAGAGTATAAGCATAAAACACTCTTGGGATTAGAATCAGGTCATCAGTGGTCATTATACAACTATGTGCATTCATCAATACAGGAATTGTTCTGGTAACAATAGCATCTTCAGTGATGGTGCTTAAAAGAAATTTACAATCAATTGTCAAGAAAATGACCTCAAACAATGGTCAATAGTACTTGAGAATGATATGATCTTAAACTTATTTAAAACTGTCAGATCCTTTTGATTATCTTCAACACATTCTTTATTTTTTTAAGGTGTTTTCCTCTTTAATAAAAACCAGATATAATTCATTCCTTTATGAAATATATTTTGTTCTTTTACTCTTTTTTTAATAGTAAAAGTTCATCTCTGGTCAGGATGTAATTTCCTTATTTTTGTGTGAAATTACTATCCTTAAATCTGGTCAAAAGGAAATGACACACATATCAAGGTCATGTTAAGCTCAAGTTTGGTTTTCACAGATCATAAATTGATTGCAAATTGATTTAGACTACTGAGATACTCATGCTCTAGTTCAGGTAATTAGACACAAAATGAGCAGCTCATGTAGAAATGTCTTCATCATCTAGGATGCTAAACCATTGTCTAAATAATAGACACTTGGCAAAACCTAGAACAAAAATTCCTGTAAACAACTGCTGGAAATTTAATCTTGATAATTTACATTTAAAATGTATTTTGTTAAGAATAGCATTTCAAATGCTCAAACAGATGTTAGATAAGATACTGTGCCTTCACAAAGCAAAATCAAGTTCTACATCTGAACAAGCAGATGCTAACATTTTTGTCAAGAGTTGAAACACTGCTGCACTATCAGTTGTTGAGACAAAAATCTTCATTACTCTACCACTGTTGTATCTAAAATGCTGTTGTGCTTTAACATCTGCTCTCTAAAGTTTGTCCACTGCTAAAGTGTCAACCTCTGCTCTTCAAAAACACTAATGTTTAAAATCATTGTTCCATCCACTGATACATCCACTGTTTCATTTTATTACCGTTGTAACTACTGATACTTGATCCATCAGTAGTTGTTAAAACAACTGTCTTCCATCATTTACCATTTCATCAGATGTTTGACACGTGGTCAGTTTTTAGCCGTCAGATCATTATAACCGCTCACACACATCAGCATTCACCTTTTTCCTAAATAAAACTCTGCCCTAACACCAAAACAGGGTTTTACTGTCGAATTGAATTCCAAAAGTTCTTTTCTCATAACAGTTTCCCTCTCATAACTCCAAAAATCTTTTTCGATCTTCTTCATCAAAAATGACGAAACCAAAATCGAAAACAAAATCAAAACCATCATCTTCCTCCAAAACAGCAGAAGCCACTCAAATGGCCGCTGAAACACCGGAGATCCGCTACAAAGCTACTCACAACTATGTAGGTATACTCACAAAACCTACCGATAACCACACCTTCGACTCCATCCTTGACATCCTTTCTGCATCAAAGTACAAAACTTTGATAACAGCAGACGCTCCTATTTACCTTGACACCCAGAGAGAGTTCTGGAAAAATGCCACCCTTGAAAAACAAGGAGATATCATCGCCGCAATCAACTCCTCGATACAGGGTAAGAAGGTAAAAATCTCACCAAAATCCATCTCTGAAACCTTTAAACTCGATGATTTAAATGGAAAAACCTCTTTTACAAAAGACGAGTTGGTAAAGGATTTCATGAAAAGGGGCTATGCAGAACAACCAAACAGGGACACCCTACAAAAGGGTTACTTCCCTTCTGCACCAAACAGGGACACCATACAAAAGGGTTACTTCCCTTCTGCACCCAGATTTTTATTCCACACACTGCTCATGTGTGTTTCAAATAAAACAACGTCCTTCAATGAGATACCAACAAAAATCCAATGCCTGGGGTATGCAATTTTGAACAATGAAAACTATAACTACTCCCAGGAAATATTTGATGATTTGGTAAAGAACGTTGATAATAAGGCATTTCTGCTCTTTCCGAGGTTTCTAAGTTACTATTTTGAACAAAAATTTGTCGAGAAAGAGGCAGAAGTGCCCAAACAAGGTGTCTCATTCAAAATAAACAGTTTAACAATAGAAACTTTTTCAAGAATGATGGCACCAATAAAATTAAAAACAAAAGAGGCTGAGCAGGTTTTAGAAACTGCCACTAACCCTCAAGTAACCACTGCTGAGCCCACTGCTCCAGGTGATCAGAGTAGCACACCCACTGCTCTGAAACCCACACATGCCACCACCAAAAAGACCAAAAGAAAACCATCCAGAAAACCCACCAAACCCAAAACAAAGGCAACTCTGGAAGATGAGATCCCAGAGCAACTGCCAGTGACAACACAAAAGTCACCAGAAACCACTGCTGCTACTTCCTCACAGCAGTTGGTAGAAAGATCTCAACCCCAGCCTCAAACTCCTCTTGCATCCTCACAAAAGGATCAAGTTGTAAGCACAGGGACACCACAATATGAAGCTCTAGGTCCACTCGGATCTATCTTCCACAGTCCTGATCCCAAGGACATGTCTCTTTCTACACCCATACCCTCACCAATCATATTGCCACAATCAATAATACTCCTGTTGCATGCAGTTAATATTGCACAGACACAAACCAGTTCCTCTCAATCACCCATTACTGAGAGCATACCTCCACAAGTGACTGGGTCTGATGTTAATACCTCTGTTATCCAAGCAACAGTTGAGGAGGTTACACCCCCTGAGTTACAAGTAACTCTCGGAGGTAGTTCAAGTGGAGCAGCAACTACAACTGATGGATCAACAGATCTTCAGTTGGACAGTTGTTACATTATTAAGACTCCCTTGGAGGCAATTTCTTCCATGGCAACATCGGTAACCACCAGTAAGTTATCTTTAGCTGCTGGTAACATCAAAGGTTTATCGGTTGCTGAAGAAAGAAGTCCCCAGTACCAAGAAAAAGGGGCATCAATGGATGACTTTTGGGCAACAGCTCCTAAGTCACACATTGATACAACCACCACTGGTGGGGATTTAGATGATCCTGTTAAATCAGGTGATGATTCAAGATACGATGAATTGACGACCAGAGTTGAAAATCTAGAATCTTGTGTTGCCAAAATAAAAGATATGGTGCAGCAGCTGTTAGAAGCTCAAATAGCCCAATCTTCTGCTCCTCCTGCTCAAGCACCTGCTCCACTAACATTTGCTGCAAATGAGCTATGGAATATTCTCCAACCATTGCTTGAACATCAGCAACAAATGGCTGCTAAACAGCACGCAAATCAAGTACAAATGCTGACCAACATGGTGGAGTCTCGGTTCAAAGACACTCAAGCAGACATCAAGGCTATAAAGGCCAGCATACAACAGAATGCTCAAAGTGAGAAAGGTCCATCTACCATTTTCTTCATGGATACACCCCTGGCAGATAATGCCAAAAAGGGGGAGAAAATCAGGTTGAAAAAGAAAGGTATAGAAGATGGGTTGCACATTGAACCTGAGAAACCCAAATCCTCAAAAACTTCAACAGCTGATACAACAGTAGTTACAAAAACTACTGTCAGTAGCCAAACAGCTGCCATTACATCAACACACACCACTTCATCACACACCACCACAACTACTGCTCCACCACCACCACCTGTGTCTACAACACAAAAACCACCACTACCATCACAAACAGCCGAACCATCATCACCCCCTGCTAAAAGGCAGAAGACAACAGATGTCACAACATCTGTTGTAATGACAACAGTGGTTGAAACACAAGTTGTTTCAACTACTGCTAGTCAACCACTGATCACCTCCCAAACAACTACCACAATAACCCCTGCTCAAAAGCAGAAGACATCTGCTGACACATCAGCAGTTGTAATGACAGCAGCAGTTGAGACACCAGTTGTTTCAACAGTTGTTAGTCAACCATCCACCACTGCTCTATCCTTTCCTATATCTCAACCAAGGCTCTTTAGCAGAAAAAGAAAGCCTATTACTGCCGATGAAGGGATACATGATCCAAATGCTGAAAAATATCCGCTAGAGCTTGAAGCCATCAAAAATGAGATGAGGCAGTTTTATACAGAAACAGATCCCTCAAAAAGAAAATTCTCCTCACTCATTGGCTACATAGCTCCAGAAGATATAAATGATTATCTCAGGATAAAAGCAAGGCAAGCTAAAGTTAAAGCTAAGGTTGACAGTGAGAATGAAAGGCTAAGCGAAGAAGGCATTGCTAATAGACTGAAGTTCTACCTTGCAAAGGTTAAGCAGATGGAAGAATATGCACAAGAGCTAGACACAGAAAAGGCTGATCAAAAGAAGAGATTGAGAGAACAACTTCTAGCCTTCATCATGAAAGACAAGTTCTACCCTGCTGAAGAATCTCAGTTTAAAGAATGGCCTTTAGTAGCTTTGAAGCATGAGGCTGAAAGGATCCAAAGAATCAAAAATGATCCTTCAAAGAAGAAAACTGCTCCAAACTGGAGTAAGTACAAAAGACTCATTGCTGATCTCACTGCTGAATATAAAGGAAAGAAGAAGGAGTTAGTGGATGCTAAAGTAGACACCGCTGAAGCCATATCAAAATGGTCTAGGCAGCAAACTGATGAAGCCTATGAGAGGCTGAAGAAAAGGAAGAAGAGAGAACAAATGATGAAGATGGAACAACAAATTGAAAACCTCAGAACAATGCTAAAATCAGCATACAAACCTATTCTTGTCTCAAATCAAGAAGAAGGTACACAGATGTCTGAAGAAGAGGTCAAGGAAAAAGAAGCAGAGTTCTTCAAAGACACCATCATGAAAATGGGTCTGAAAGAAGATAGCTCATCAAAGCTTCAAAGCCTTTTTGTGAAGGTATTAAACAGCCCTGCATCCCCAAACACTGCAACAGGCATGATAGACAATGAAAAACAAGAGCTTACTGGACAAGAAACTACAGAAGACATAGCTGCAGCAAACAAAGTCATAGAAGAAGCTTTCAAAAGAATGTCTGAGAGTTTGCATGTGTTTTCAAGGCCATCATCCCTCAACTCATCTGATAATAAATCTCTCCCAAGAAACCCATTGGATTCAAAAATACTAAAGTGGAATTCTGATCAAAAGACCCACGTATTGACTTTGCTCAGATCCAATGGTGAGGTGAAGCATATATCAAGGAAAGAATGATGCGTGTGTAGTGTGTATATAATTTAGATATATAATTAAGCCCTTTTTACACCTTTAGCCAGGTTTTAAATTTATAAAACACGATATTTACTAACACTAAACACACATATGGGCAAGTGCACCCATCGTGGACGTAGTATAGTGTTGGTAAGATACCGAGGTCGTCCAAGGACACAAGAGTTTTTAATACCGGTTTATCCTCAACGTCTAATCAAATCAAAAAGTTAGAAAAATGTTTTTAAACTAAGAATATAAAACTAACTAAATGCTGAAAAATAAAAATAAAATAAAAAACAGATAGACAAGATGAATCACTTGGATCCGACTCGTGTATTAGTATAACCTTTGATTATTTTCTCACTTTTGCACTTGTTTAAGAGATTATCTTAGTTATTGTAGTAGGCCCCTCTTTTGAAGGCGACGTTACCCTCAACCCAGTAGTTTGAGTCAGCAAGGATACAATCCTAAAAGGTTGGATTATTGGAAGATAATGAATTAAGTTATTAATGCAAATTATGGTAGGCCCCGCTTTTGGCGGTGACGTTACCCTCGACTAAGTAGTCTGAGTCAGCAATGATACAGTCCTAAATAGCTGGGTTATAGTATTAATAGTAGTTAACTTATGAGGGGGTCAAAGAGTTTGGATCCACGCCATCCAATACCTATGGGCATTGTAGGAGATCCTACTAAATTTGACCCAGGTCCCTTGCAGGACCTCTAAACGCTGAACAAGGGCAAGACCCTTGCCAAACCGTTCCCTTAACCCCCGACCAGGTAGCCAACATACCTCCATATAGACCGTGGAGATATGAATGGTGAAAATCTTTTATTTTATATAGACAGTAAAATAATGCCAAGACACCACGGACAAACGATAAGGAAAGATCACCTTCAACATAAGTAACTAGTTATTAAAGTCATTAATACAAAACCAAATAAAAAGTGCAAAAGATTAAAAATAAAAAGTATTATACTAAACACTTGTCTTCACCAAGTGATGTAAGAGACTTAGGCAAACATGGCCTTGATTGTCAAGAACTCTTACGATCAATCTTGGATCCCGAGACGACTCACACACTCTACGATGGACAATGGATGATGGTGGTGGATGATGGTGTTATGGTGGAGGTGGGTGGTGGGTGGTGGATGAAGTGTGAGAGAGGTGGTGTGCCAAGGGATGGATTGGAATGAAACCAAGCACTCCTATTTATAGGCTGAACAGAAGGCTGGGCACGGCCCCGTGTCCGCTGGACACGCCCCCGTGCCCGTCTGACACTCTCTCTCTTCATTAATTGTAATTCGCAATTACAATTAATGCGCCTGCTGTACTTTCGCCACGCCCCCGTGCTCACTGGACACGGCCCCGTGGTGGGCAATAGAAGCTTCTACAGGTTTGTCTTTTCTGCTGCTTCTTGGGCACGGCCCCGTGCTGGCTGAGCACGGGGCGTGTTCAGGCTTCTGTTTTCTCTTCTTTGTTAGAATTAGCTGTCTTTTTGCTTCTTTTGTGAATTTGAGCTCATTTCATCCTGAAAATACATAAGGAAGACAAAAACACTCTTTTTCCAACATTAGTACTTAAAAAGGGTTAGTTTTATGCCTTAATTGATGTCATTTATATGTTGCATTTTACACACATCAAATACCCCCACACTTGAACTTTTGCTTGTCCTCAAGCAAAACTTTTTAAATGTGGCTTACACTCCCAAATGGAATGGGTAGAAGAGAAGGTTTTTGGCTTGTCATAGAGTGTCGGGAATCCAAGATCTTTTTGGGTCTTATTTTTATTTATTTACAATCCTATTCGTTATGATTTATTTAGAACGCTTCATAGGATAAATTACTTATCTGGGCATAACATGCCTTTTTAAAATTCCATTTATATACAAGTTCACATACCTCACGGGAGAAATCACTCAACACTCGGCCGAAGGTGTATTTTTTTAGTGAATCACTCGAGAGCGGCATGGAACTTACGCCTTCCATAGGCTTGCCAAGCAATCAATCCTCCTCCTTTTTAACTTTTATACCTTTGTAAAATATCAAGAGGACTTTTTGGGTGAAGGGTTAGGCTTGGGCTAAAGGTAGGTGGTTGGGTTAGTGGTTAGTAAAAGGGCGAAAAGCGTAAAAAGCGTAGGTTTTCGTAACACACTTTGTTTTTAGTGACTTTTTATTTTGAAGTATTTCTTCAAACAAGCTTTTGTTTGCATAACTTGTTTGTTTTTAACTTCATCATCATATATTTTTTTTTAGTCACATAAAAGAACGAGCTTGCGAAAAACCGAGCTTGTTACTAAAATAAAGGGTGAAAAATAAAAAGGGTTTTTGGTGGGTAAAAAGGGTTTAGGGTAAAGAAACGAAAGGTTTAGGCTCAAAGGGGTTAACTAGGGGGATTTTGGGTAGGTGGTAAAAAAAATGAAAAATAATGGTGTAGAAAGAAAAAGTGGTTAGTCCTAATGCCTCCATCATTTACTTACTTGGGTTTAAGTTGGTAAGGACCGGGAATGAATCGTCGTGGCAAGTTCTAGAGTTGTAAGAACCAAGCGGCTATTCACACAAGAAACGAAAAATGAGCATTTAGTCTAAAGATGTAAATTTGTATGCTCAATAAAGGCTCAAAACTCACTTTTGTGGGAATGGGTTTTTAATGTGATCAAGTATATATAATCAAATTTTAACTAGACTTGTTATGCCGTTTCATAATTTTCTTATGTTGGTTCTTGTTATCACGACGCTCTCGGTTGTAAATTTAAAAAATATAACGTTATTAATCTTGTGATTCCTAACTTAAACCTTAGACAAGTAAAAAAAATAAAAATTTTTGTAAAAAATTTGGGGTGTTTAGCGGTTCCAATAGAGTTTTGTGTAAGGCTTGTTGTTAGGACTTGCAAAGTTTCAAAGTGTTAGCTTCCCCCCCCCCCCACACTTAAATTACACATTGTCCTCAATGTGTCCCAAAAATAAATTTTTAGGTTGATTGGATGTGCAATGTGGTGTTAAAAAGCAAAGATTTATGTTACTGGCCGTCTGGACACGGCCCCGTGGGGACCGGACACGGCCCCGTGTTCAGGTGCCAGTAACAGAAATTAAAGAAATGAGACAGAAGCCTGGACACGGGGGCGTGTCTGGTGAACACGGCCCGTGTCCAGTTACCTGAACTAGGTGTTTTTCTGCAGGTGGCTCAGCACGGGGCCGTGTTGGTTGAGCACGGCCCGTGTTGAGCCTTCTGTAATGGAGATTTGTGTCGGGTTGCTTCGTTCTTTGTGCATGGGGCCATTTTTCTCGTTCCCTTTTTCATCCATTACCACCATGAGTGTGCTTTATTCCTGCAAATTAAAACTAAAAGATTAAACTAGACTAAGGATAGTTCCGTGGAATGCCTCCGTGGTGCGCCACGTTTATAAGGGTCCTTGGCTAGACCCAATGTGAGGTTATATATTTTCTGAGTGGGATGCTTGGCGTCCCATGTTACACCGTCGGAGAGCAGCATCCAAGCTCGAATCAATGACCTTCATGTAGTTGACCGGGTCGTCGTCCTCTATTCTCTTCCCAACTCCGAATTTTACTTCATCATCCCCATACCTCAAGGTGAGTGTTCCGTCATTCATATCTACCACCGCTTGTGCGGTGGCAAGAAATGGTCTCCCTAGTATGAGGGGGACCTCGGTGTCTTCCTCCATATCGAGTATGACAAAGTCGGCTGGATAGACGAATCTGCTTACTTTTACCAAGACATTTTCAATGACACCTTGTGGGAATTTGACGGATCGATCAGCGAGTTGTATTCTCATTTTTGTAGGACTCGTGGTTCCCAGGCCAAGTCTTTTAAACATTGACGAGGGCATGAGGTTAATGCTAGCCCCAAGATCGGCTAGGGCATTACGAACGGGGGACTCCCCTATTGAGCAGGGAATCGTGAAGCTTCCGGGATCGATTTTCTTTTGGGGAAGTTTATTGAGTACGAGGGCAGAGCATTCTTCGCCTAAATTGACTAATTGCAAATTTTCAATTTTCTTTTTATGAGTGAGGAAGTCCCTCATGAACTTAGAGTATTTGGGCATTTGGGTTAGGACCTCAATAAAAGGAATATTGACATGCAATTGCTTTAATAAACTTTCGAACTTCGCGAATTGCTCATTGGTCTTCTGACGAATTAACCTACCGGGGTACGGAACTCGAGGAGCTTTGGTAGGCTCTGGTGACGGAGGGGAGTTCTTTTCCTGCAGAGGTGTGGGTGCCGTTTCTTCTGTTGGCGGCGGCGCTTCTGCAGGCCCTACGGTGCGGTTTCGTAGCATGATGAGGTGAACTTGCGCTTTTGGGTTTGTTTCGGTATTGCTAGGTAATGCGCCTTGCGGTCTCTCGGCAAAATTTTGAGCTATTTGATTTAATTGTTTTTCTATGTTTTGAATACTAGCTTGTTGATTTCTAAAATTTGATTCTAATTGTAGAAATCTTTCCGAGTTTTTCTTTTCAGTGTCGGAGATGAGGCGAGATACAGTATCTTCAAGCCTTTCTCGTCCACTTTGTTGTTGAGTGAAATTTTGTGACTCATTTCTTGGTTGTTGAAAGTTTGTTCGTTGGGTTTGTTGGTTGCTACTATTGCCGGGTTCTCTCCAACCAAGGTTTGGGTGGTTTCGCTATCCTTGGTTATAAGTTCCCGTTGGAGGACCCGACGGCCTAGGTCTATTATCAATGTAGTTTACCAATTCTTGTTGATCGTCCGTTTCTTTCATACAACTCCAATTTTCATGTGACCCACCACACCCTTCACAAGCCATAACCGAGACTGTTTTTGTCATTTCCAATTTTTTTATTTTTGAAGAAAGGGCCTCGATTTGGGCTTGTAAAGAAGTGCTTTCATCGACCTTATGGGCGCCCGGGGCAATAGATTTATTGCCTCGGGGGGTGTGCCATTGAAAATTGGTTTGAGCAATTTCCTCAATTTGGTTATATATTTCATGCGGGCGTCGATTACCTAAAAGTCCCCCGGAGCTAGAATCAAGTGTCTGCCTTGTGTGTGGTAACAATCCATTATAGAAAGTGGATACTTGTTGCCATATCGCAAGGCCGTGATTTGGACACTTGCGTAATAACTCGTTGAACCTTCCCAAGTTTCATATAAGGATTCCCCGTCCTCTTGTGAATATGTAATAATTTCAGTCATTAATTTAGCCGTTTTAGCGGGAGGGAAATACTTATATAGAAATTTTTGGGCTAGTTCATCCCAGGTGTTTACCGATCCAGCTGGGAGGGCGTTGAGCCAAGCTTTCGCTCGGTCTTTTAGTGAGAAAGGAAACATTCAGAGGCGGATGGCATCATTTGATGCTCCGTTGATCCGAAAGGTATCACATATTTCTAAGAAATTAGTGATATGTAGATGGGGATCCTCGTCCGCAAGCCCATGGAAGGTTGCGGAGTTTTGGAGCATTTGTATCAGATGCGGCCGAAGTTCGAAGTTATTAGCTTCAACATTCGGAGCATTGATAGCGGCGCCTAGGTTACCTACGGTAGGTCGTAGATAATCCATGAGGGAACGTTGGTCTGCCATTGGAGGTGGATCACCCGAAACTTTCTCTTGGTTTTTAGCTTTTAATCTTTTTCTGAGAAAGCGTTCGGGTTCTTCTAGAGGTTCTTTTATGTCCTTATTAGAACTGGAGCTCATACACTATGTAAGATTGGCGTCTGGTTCCAAGTCCTGCAATTAAAACAGAAAAGAATGCTGGTCAGAAGGTTCACCACGGCCCCGTGTTCAGTGAACACGGCCCGTGGTCGGAGTTACAGTGATTGTTTTCCGGATCCCAGTTACTGGAAGTTGGACACGGCCCCGTGTTGCACCGACACGGCCCCGTGGTCAGCCTTCTGTAACTTGGAAAACTAAAAACAGCCAGTAATGATGCTGGGCACGGCCCGTGTCCGACCAGGCACGGCCCGTGCTGAGCTCTGCAGAAGCTGAAAAACTAAGAAAATCCTAAAAATTAAAAAGAAAAATAAAAGTATGATTAGGCCGTTGATTCCTAACTTTCTTAAAATCCTTGTGTCCCCGGCAGCGGCGCCAAAAACTTGATACGTGTGTAGTGTGTATATAATTTAGATATATAATTAAGCCCTTTTTACACCTTTAGCCAAGTTTTAAATTTATAAAACACGATATTTACTAACACTAAACACACATATGGGCAAGTGCACCCATCGTGGACGTAGTATAGTGTTGGTAAGATACCGAGGTCATCCAAGGACACAAGAGCTTTTAATACCGGTTTATCCTCAACGTCTAATCAAATCAAAAAGTTAGAAAAAATGTTTTTAAACTAAGAATATAAAAACTAACTAAATGCTGAAAAATAAAAATAAAATAAAAAACAGATAGACAAGATGAATCACTTGGATCCGACTCGTGTATTAGTATAACCTTTGATTATTTTCGCACTTTTGCACTTGTTTAAGAGATTATCTTAGTTATTGTAGTAGGCCCCTCTTTTGAAGGTGACGTTACCCTCAACCCAGTAGTTTGAGTCAGCAAGGATACAATCCTAAAGGGTCGGATTATTGAAAGATAATTAATTAAGTTATTAATGCAAATTGTGGTAGGCCCCGCTTTTGGCGGTGACGTTACCCTCGGCTAAGTAGTCTGAGTCAGCAGGGATACAGTCCTAAATAGCCGGGTTATAGTATTAATAGTAGTTAACTTATGAGGGGGTCAAAGAGTTTGGATCTCCGCCATCCAATACCTATGGGCATTGAAGGAGATCCTACTAAATTTGACCCAGGTCCCAAGCAGGACCTCTAAACGCTGAACAAGGGCAAGACCCTTACCAAACCGTTCCCTTAACCCCCGACCAGGTAGCCAACATACCTCCATATAGACCGTGGAGATATGAATGGTGAAAATCTTTTATTTTATATAGACAGTAAAATAATGCCAAGACACCACGGACAAACGATAAGGAAAGATCACCTTCAACATAAGTAACTAGTTATTAAAGTCATTAATACAAAACCAAATAAAAAGTGCAAAAGATTAAAAATAAAAAGTATTATACTAAACACTTGTCTTCACCAAGTGATGTAAGAGACTTAGGCAAACATGGCCTTGATTGTCAAGAAATCTTACGATCAATCTTGGATCCCGAGACGACTCACACACTCTACGATGGACAATGGATGATGGTGGTGGATGATGGTGTTATGGTGGTGGTGGGTGGTGGATGAAGTGTGAGAGAGGTGGTGTGCCAAGGGATGAGTTGAAATGAAGCCAAGCACTCCTATTTATAGGCTGAACAGAAGGCTGGGCACGGCCCCGTGTCCGCTGGACACGCCCCCATGCCCGTCTGACACTCTCTCTCTTCATTAATTGTAATTCGCAATTACAATTAATGCGCCTGCTGTACTTTCTCCACGCCCCCGTGCTCACTGGACACGGCCCCGTGGTGGGCAATAGAAGCTTCTACAGGTTTGTCTTTTCTGCTGCTTCTTGGGCACGGCCCCGTGCTGGCTGAGCACGGGGCGTGTTCAGGCTTCTGTTTTCTCTTCTTTGCTTGGGAAGATGCCGTTGAGGGTTCGGGCAGTCTACTTTTATTCCTTTTCTTGTATTTTTGTTAGAATTAGCTGTCTTTTTGCTTCTTTTGTGAATTTGAGCTCATTTCATCCTAAAAATACAAAATGAAGACAAAAACACTCTTTTTCCAACATTAGTACTTAAAAAGGGTTAGTTTTATGCCTTAATTGATGTCATTTATATGTTGCATTTTACACACATCAAAGAAGCACTAGGCCTTAGTGTTCAAGATTTGCAGGATCTCCTTGAGCTTTCACTGTGCAGGGATGTAGATGACCAGAGTGCCAAAGAATTTGAAGCTGAATTTAAGGAACAAGCTAGGGCACTCTTGATGAGTAATAAAGGTCCTGAATAAGGAATGGTTTTGGCATTATCTGTTCCAGGGGGAGATTGTTGGGATTGAACCCTAACAGAGGAACAGATAATGTAAAGCCAAAACCGGATCCCATCAGCGGACACTTAATAAGCAGTAGTTTATTCTAATCTCTCCCCTTGACAGTGGTTATCTAACAGCTGATGGATGTTAAGTGCTGCTCGACTACAACAACTGATAAACCAAACTCTGATGATTATCTAACAACTGCTGAAGACAAACTCTGTTGCTCTATCTACTGCTGTATCCGAAGTACTGCTGAAGATTCAAGCACTGCCCTCTCAAAGACTGGTCACCTTTGAAGAAAGCACTGAAGACTCAACATCTGTGCTAAGGCTACAACAGTGGAACGTGAAGCAGTAGTTTCCTTATGTTTTGTACTTTAGTGATTATCAGATGTTATATAACAGTAGTTTGTATAGAACAGTATTTATAGTTTATTAGGTCGTTAGATGTCACTATCATGGTGACGTTAGCTGAAGCATATCAGTAGTTTGGTTTGCCTATAAGTATGACAGTACTCTATACTGTTACACTTGATCGTTTTAAGTGATTTTTTCTCCTCAATTCATCCTTTCATCTTGTGCAACCAACTCTGGTGTATCAGGCTGAGGGGGAGTTTAGATTGTAAGCCTGCACTGTAATCTTTTGTTTTTATGTAAATCTTTTGACTCAATGAAAAGCAATTGTTTATCAATCTACACTTTCCTTTGTTTGTGTTTACAAAGTTTGCTACTCATTTCCGCTGCACTTATTCGTTTTATGCAAACAAACACAATCACAGACAGCCTTAGATCCTAACATTGAGAGACGGATTTCTTTTCGATAACTCGAAGGTAAACCTTCAAATTATCTCTCGACGACGCCATGAACTTCAATGGAGTATGATTTTCTCAATTTTCTATATGTGTGTGATCGTTCAATGGAAGTGTAAACGTAATGAACTTTTTTTCGAAGCGTTTCTGTGTATATTCAACGGCGGTTATTTTGGAATTTGACGATAATACCCTTGAAAGCCCGGAGAGTGTGTTTAAATGACAGTTTTTAATTTGATTTTAATCTAGACCGTAGATTGTGCAATTGGACGATCATGATTGCTTCCTATGCTTCCTATGCTTCCTAGCGAAATAAACTTCCTATCATATATCCACCCTATTCATGTATTTGAATTATTCAGTGTAATTTAATATTTCCATTAGTACTTGAACATTTTATAATTAAAATATTTATATAAACACTATTAAATTTATATATATTTTTGGTGTGGCTACCCGTATAAGACAGAGGTACATAGTTATCATATACAAAAATCAATGATGTGTTTTCTTTCAAAAGACATACGACGTATAAATGATACTAGTGGGAATACCGGCGCATTGCAGCGGGTGTTCCGCCTAACATTCGATTCAATTATTATGTAACTTTAAGTTCCATTCGGCTCATTTATTGTAAGACTCGTTCAGTGTTTGGGAGACAGACAATTATGAGTTTCTACCTATACAACTACCTTAATCGGGTCCTTAACAAGACTGTGCCTAAATTAGTGTTATGACATTGATCTAAGATTGATAACTAAACAAAATGGTACGAGAAAAAAAGAGCAGAATACATGTCAGGTACGCTTTACCAATCAAAATGGTATGTAGAATACACGTCAAGTACGTTAAATCAATTGTTGATCACTATCTAGCGATAACAGACCCCACATGATTGGGGGTGAACGGGGTGACCACTACACATGGCCTAATCCAAGGTACCTAGCTGACAATACAAATGACAATTTATCTTATGTTCAGCAGACCAAGCTTACAATTCGAATGACATTAATTGATAACAAAGTTATGTTAAAACATGGTAACTTTGGTTAATTTTTCTAATTAAAAATGGAAAGAGATATCATAGAATAACAAATCTATCTAGAGCAAAAGTCAAACCAAACACTTATTAACAAAGTATCTTATGAATCTCAAAAGGACATTTTGATCTAATCATCCATTTTTAAGTTTGTCTTGACACTCAAAAGCCTGAAGACTGCAGGAATATCTTCTTGCATGCCTGCAACTAAGGCCTGCAAAAGGAGTCTTAATAAATACATAATTAGCTAAAACAATCACATAATCAAGAGATATAAGCAGTTGAATTACCATGTTACCATCGTCTTTTCAACATAATTAGCTAAAACAAATCACATACTCAAGAGATATAGGCCTGCAATAATCGAATCATCATGAAACGGGAACATACATAGAAGTTTCTCAAAACAAGTTAAAAGGTAGGTGCAATTGATATGAAACTGATAAATCCAACCCCTAAATAACCATTACATTTTTTATCTTTCCAATTATTAAAAGGCGATAATTCTAACTTCAGTCAGAAGATCTTATAATCACTACCAAAATGCAAATTCAACCTCCCCCCTTCGATGAAATTTCTCCAAACTGTTTTTTAACCATTATTAATATTCCATCGCATTACAAACCCAAAAAATCAAGAACTGTTAGAACTTTTGAGATCGTTGATACTTGTGCTGGATTAGTTTAGTCATAGTTTGTAGCTAATTTGAATGTGCAAGGGCTTATTTTGTAATTCTCTAATAGTATAGTTCCTGACCTAGTGTAGATAAGATTCCAGCAAATTTATAAATTTGCTGGCTGATCAGAAACACTATATATAGCTCATGCCTTGTAACAAACTCGAGCTTTTGGCTCTTGAATGAATATTGGTGTTGTTACATTCTTGTGTTGATCTTGTGCTCAAATCTGATATCCAAGGTGTTTTATTGTTATATCTTATTGTTTGGATTCAATACAACACTTGTTGTATTCATTAATCCATAAGCTTCACCTTCATCTTTGATCTTTCTTAACTTTTCATATCTCAAACACCTAATCAATAGGTGTTTTGGGTTAAAACAACCAACCACTGTGATCCGGATTCGTTTTGGGATCTACAATTTGGTATCAGAGCCTTAGTGCTCTTGGTTGTTGTGTTCTTGTTGAGGTTTTTCATTGTTTTGAAGGTTTTTCAAGAGTTTCAAAGTTTTCAAATTTTTGGACTTAAAATGGATTGATTTGTTGTGTTTAATCAATAGGTTGTTGTTAATACATGATTAGGGAGTCATTTTGGACATTTTGATGCATCAAAACATGGTTTTTGAGCTGTTTTTGAGTGATTAGAGGGTTTTAGTTCGTGTTAAACCCTCTGTCCAGCGAAATTATCTTGAAGACAGCGAACAACTTTTGAATACAGCGAAATTAATTTTTGAACACAGCGAACTTAGCGTTGAATATAGTGAAATTAATCAAATCGTTGAGAAACTCATCGCAGAATCACTAATTTCGACGATCATCATTCGAGCGAAATTACTGATCACCAGCGGAATAGTGTCCAGTGACCCTTGAGCGAAATTATCGAAGGCGACTTCGAGAACCGTGATACCGAACCACAGCGTTCTTATCACGGTAATCGGCGGAATTAACCTAACTATTGTCTGTGTTGTGTTTTGTCAGCGGAATTATCGTGTTCGCTCGTGCAGGACTTCTTATAGCACCAGCGAAGGTTAAGGATCTGTCAGCGAAGTTGATCAGTCTTCTTCGGTCATCGGTGAATTTAATTTTATCACTGGTTCTCTGTGACTTGTCAGCGAAATTAGCTTCTGATCAGCCCCGGTTTGTCAAAATCAAGCAAAGATGTCGTTAAATCAACTAAGTCCAATTGCTCAAGCGGAACTTGAGACAGGAACCACCACTCGACCACCAAAGTTGAAAGAAGCTGAAGACTTTAGCACATGGAAGACTCGCATTCAATCGTTCTTTGAGTACACGGACTACAATCTGTGGCTCTCTGTCAAGCTGGACCCCACATTCCAACTGTTTTTCGAGGAGATACAGTAGTTGCCAACAATGATGCAACTACCTTTACTGATGAAGACAAGGCTCTTATCCAACGTGATCGTCGTGCTCATGCTGCCTTGACCATGGCACTATCTACTGATGACTGCAACATGTTTGAAGAACACCGGAACTGCAAATGCACTCTGGAATGCATTGATCGAGTACTATGAAGGAAATGAAGAATTGATCGAAAGCAAGAGAGATATGGTGCAGAAACAATATGACATGTTCTGTGGAGTTCATGGAGAAAGTCTTTCTGACCATGATGTGCGTGAAGTGTGTTATATTTTTTATGTATATTTAAGCCCCTTTTTACACTTTTAACCAAGTTTTAAATTTATAAAACACGATATTTACTAACACTAAACACACATATGGGCAAGTGCACCCATCGTGGACGTAGTATAGTGTTGGTAAGATACCGAGGTCGTCCAAGGACACAAGAGCTTTTAATACCGGTTTATCCTCAACGTCTAATCAAATCAAAAAGTTAGAAAAATGTTTTAAACTAAGAAAAATAAAAACTAACTAAATGCTGAAAATAAAAACAGATAGACAAGATGAATCACTTGGATCCGACACGTGTATTAGTATAACCTTTGATTATTTTCGCACTTTTGCACTTGTTTAAGAGATTATCTTAGTTATTGTAGTAGGCCCCTCTTTTGAAGGCGACGTTACCCTCAACCCAGTAGTTTGAGTCAGCAAGGATACAATCCTAAAGGGTCGGATTATTGAAAGATAATTAATTAAGTTATTAATGCAAATTGTGGTAGGCCCCGCTTTTGGCGGTGACGTTACCCTCGGCTAAGTAGTCTGAGTCAGCAGGGATACAGTCCTAAATAGCCGGGTTATAGTATTAATAGTAGTTAACTTATGAGGGGGTCAAAGAGTTTGGATCCCCGCCATCCAATACCTATGGGCATTGAAGGAGATCCTACTAAATTTGACCCAGGTCCCAAGCAGGACCTCTAAACGCTGAACAAGGGCAAGACCCTTACCAAACCGTTCCCTTAACCCCCGACCAGGTAGCCAACATACCTCCATATAGACCGTGGAGATATGAATGGTGAAAATCTTTTATTTTATATAGACAGTAAAATAATGCCAAGACACCACGGACAAACGATAAGAAAAGATCACCTTCAACATAAGTAACTAGTTATTAAAGTCATTAATACAAAACCAAATAAAAAGTGCAAAAGATTAAAAATAAAAAGTATTATACTAAACACTTGTCTTCACCAAGTGATGTAAGAGACTTAGGCAAACATGGCCTTGATTGTCAAGAAATCTTACGATCAATCTTGGATCCCGAGACGATTCACACACTCTACGATGGACAATGGATGATGGTGGTGGATGATGGTGTTATGGTGGTGGTGGGTGGTGGATGAAGTGTGAGAGAGGTGGTGTGCCAAGGGATGAGTTGAAATGAAGCCAAGCACTCCTATTTATAGGCTGAACAGAAGCCTGGGCACGGCCCCGTGCCCGTCTGACACTCTCTCTCTTCATTAATTGTAATTCGCAATTACAATAAATGCACCTGCAGCACTCTGACCACGCCCTCGTGTCCGCTGGGCACGGCCCCGTGGTGGGCAATAGAAGCTTCTACCACTTTGTCTTTTGTGCCAGGGCTGACCATCCTGGACACTGCCCCGTGCTCGCTGAGCACGACCCCGTGTTGAGCTGGAGACGCCCCGTGTCCGCTGGACACAGCCCCGTGTTCAGCTGGGCACAGCCCAATGCTCAGCTGGGCACAGCCCCATGCTCAGCTTTCTTCTTGTTTTTGCTTTGGGAGATGCTGTCGAGGAGTCGGGCATGCCACGTTTCTTCCTTTTCTTTGTATTTATGTTGGATTTGGCTGCATTTTTGCTTCTTTTGTTCATTTAAGCTCTTTTAACCCTGAAAATACAAAAGGAAGACAAAAGTACACTTTTTCCAACATTAGTACTTAAAAAGGGTTAGTTTTAAGGCTCATTTGATGTAATTTATATGTTGCATTTTACTCACATCAGACCACATAAGTCGTTTTCTGAATATGATGACCAAAATGAAGAAGGCGGGAAATCCTGTCACAAATCGTGCTGCAATAAAGAAGCTGCTAGATTCTCTTCCCAAGGAATGGAGCCTACAATTCATGATGATCAAGAAGGATTTCCTCAACAATCCAAATCCTGTCACTCTGTCCGATCTGATCAACACCCTAAGAGCCTTTGAAATGGATGTCAACAAAAGAGAGATGAACACTGCTGGTTACCAACCAAAGTCAACTCAAACCTCGGCTGGATTGAAAAATGTGGCATTTCTTGCTTCAGGGGGCATTACTCCACAAGCTTCTGACTTAATCTATGCGAACGCTTCCGCAAGCGCATCAAAAGCTCCACAACTTGTTGAGAAGACTATCACTGTTGACACTCAAGCGTTGAAAATGTCCACTGAAAACGTGGCACTCTTTAACACATTTCTGAGCAGCTATGAAGCCTTGATGTCTGGGGAACTGAAAAAGGAGATGTTCACTGCTGAAGACATGTACCAGGTTGATCCAGATGATATGGAGGAAATGGATCTGAAATGGCAAATGGCCATGATCACTTTGAGGCTAAAGAAATTTCAAGACAAGACAAAAAAGCGTTTGGAATCGGTCGAAAAAGTAACTGAGGGAGACGAAAGTGATGAAGAGGCAGTGGATCGAGATGATATGCCAGCAAAATTTCTCGAATGGGGTCTTGAAGACGAAGTTCTCTATGAACAAGAGAATGGAAAACATTCTCTCCTGAGCACCCTGAATGGTTCAAGAAAGAGAGAAAACGACTGCCGGATTTCTATCAAGTAATAACAGCGGAAAAGACTGAAGCTACTGATAAGATCATCAGCTGGATGTACGACAATCTTCGAGGAATGTTCGTGGTGAAAAGACGTGGTGGAGTAATCCAGTATTTCCAGACCGGATTTGATCTTTTCTCACTTCCCAGGTGGGATCTACGGGAACTTGGTCGTCTAGACATATTAAACCCTGAAGAAAGAGGAATCGGGAGGGATTTCGAGCGAATAATTGCCAAAGAAAGTAACAAGGGTTTCCCGAATCATGCTCTGCAGCGTCCAAGACGCAGAGTTTCAAAAACTACCATCGATCCAGTAACCGGAAAGGGAAAAGTGACGTGGGTGATCAACCCAGCCAAAGTTGTCACGAGGATCAAGCTCCCAGAAGAAGTTCCTGTCGCCCTCAATGATTTTAAGAAATGGTTTTACGACAGCAGGACCGGTGAAGCTGTAATAAGATCCAATGAAAATGTGGATATTCGTATTCTGGATCCGATAGATGTTTTTATGTTTGGGCTCTTAGATCTAACAATATTAAACGCTAGTCGTATAAACGTGGGAGCGGGTAACGCAAACATGGAGGAGGCAACGTTATTTCAGAGAGCGGTGGAGCGAGCCTGGAATTTGAAAAGGAAAATGTTAGATCTGGTCGACAAGATTGGAAAGAGGAAAGAAGCTGATGAAAAGAAGAAAGAAGCAAGGAAGAAGAAGAAACACGAATGCAAGAAAGAAAAATCTTCTGCTACAACAACAGAACCCACTACAACATCACCACCTCCGGCCTCATCCACATATGAGGCCACTGTGGAGGATCAACCTATTTGTGAAGCTGTAATCACTCAAGAAACTCCGGAAGCACCAACTGAGACCGAGGCACCACCAGAAACAACAACGAACGAAGAAAATCCAACAGAGCCGGAAAAGCCAGCTACAGAGAATCCAGCGGTCACCACGGAAGAATGAAAAGACAAGTATGCAACGATCTAGGGGGGATATTGTTAGAACTTTTGAGATCGTTGATACTTGTGCTGGATTAGTTTAGTCATAGTTTGTAGCTAATTTGAATGTGCAAGGGCTTATTTTGTAATTCTCTAATAGTATAGTTCCTGACCTAGTGTAGATAAGATTCCAGCAAATTTATAAATTTGCTGGCTGATCAGGAACACTATATATAGCTCATGCCTTGTAACAAACTCAAGCTTTTGGCTCTTGAATGAATATTGGTGTTGTTACATTCTTGTGTTGATCTTGTGCTCAAATCTGATATCCAAGGTGTTTTATTGTTATATCTTATTGTTTGGATTCAATACAACACTTGTTGTATTCATTAATCCATAAGCTTCACCTTCATCTTTGATCTTTCTTAACTTTTCATATCTTAAACACCTAATCAATAGGTGTTTTGGGTTAAAACAACCAACCACTGTGATCCGGATTCGTTTTAGGATCTACAAGAACCACTTTTATGTAATTGAAATTTTTTACCTCTTTTCATGTCACTTTCATCCAACACATCATCATGCATTAAGCTAGCAGTATGAATCATTTCAAAGATTTTTGCCAAGCGTCGATAGAAAGAAAAGAGGATTATACCTGAAACTCTCTAACTTTAAAGGTGGGACTAAGAATAGCGCATTCCAGAGCACAGCCTTTAGAGACACCTTGGCTCTTCACCGGTTATCTGAAGAGGGTTTGAAAAACATAACACATTAAGCAAGTTTATTATCTTTTACACAAAATAAAAATGCAGCTTCATGCTCACCATTATAACTTCATCAAGAATGCCGACGTCCAAAACATCAGGGATAACACCAGCACCAATTCCTTGAATCTTATGACATCCTTCATCATCCAATAGAAATCATCGGGAATTCATACGAAATCAACACATATTCAAAAACTAAAGCGGACAGATACAATCCAGCTACTGAATTAACATACATTAGGGAAAAATACAATTTGAAAGGAAATTCTTATACCTAGACGATGAAGGCGGGCTGCTCACGGGGTTGGAGTTGCGAGGAAGTTGCAATCTTCTTGATGAAATCAATAAATTAGACAAATCATTTCAGTTAAGAGCTCAATCAAACAACGAAACATGGAAAGTCTACAATAACAGTTTCTAGGTCATAAATCTAGATTAAAAGTGGTAAGGGAGTAAAATGACTACATGCATATTGATTAAACCATGATTGATGAAATAGAATTGTTACCAGACGTTGTAAACTTTGGTTGATCAGATAAAATGAACGAATTCGCCTTCTAAACTCCACTAACACATGCCACAGAGCACCAGAGCACCAAACTGAAGCATAAATCATCGCAAAATAGAAGCATAAACAAAAAAAATAAAATAAAAACAAACTGACCCGCCACAGCTCACGTACCCTATACTTTCTTCAAGAGCAAGCAATTCCTGTCAAAATACAACTCAAGAATGTGACGTGTGAATGATGAAATGGATAGTTTGGGCCCCGCCCCAAGGTTTAAAAGTACGGAATCGTGCCTCGAGGCGGATTAAAAAACAAATATAAATTATATATCTTATAAAAAACAAAATACCAACTAATTTCATCATCATCAGAGTCATCAAAAACATAAAAAAACACAAAGAAGACTTGAAATGTTTGAAATTGACACAAAACATCAAAACCCCCTAAGGTGCCCTGTGAGGCGCACGTACAATATAACCCCCTAAGGCGATGGCTCAGACTCGTTTTTTGGGCACCTCGAGGTGCACGCCTCAGCCTTTTTTTAAACTATGGCCTGCCCAACCAGTCTATAATCTGACCCAACACTGACTCGTAAAGTGGTTTGCCCCAAAACTGATTAGCATCAAGTCCACCTTTGTCAGCATAGGCAAGAAGATCACGGTCCAAGTGAAGTTCTTACAGAGGAGCAACCAAAGGCAAGAAGATCACTGTCCTCTGATATAACTGCTGCAATTCCACCTTTGTCAGCATCAAGACTAGATAAATACGCTAATTGTGCATCCGCCTCATACGGTGCGACTACAAACTCTATATTCTTTGATCTTAAAATCTGGGAATGTGGCCCCAATTTAACAACAGAATTTCGTTTAAAACCAAAGTAACAGCTGTATATTTGCGTACATGAATAAGTTGGTGTGCCATTAATGGTGTGATGCTCACTGCCCTCAGCATCCAAAAATGAACTCTTCCATTAAAATTTTACAAAGTCGGGGGTGGACCCAGAACTTTTTTTCACAAGGATCAATTTTTTCCTCTTAAATTTGAAGAAATCCTCTTAGAAAATGGTTTTTTTTTTTTCAAAACAAGAATAAAATCCATGTTCATCACCTTTAAAATTACAAAAATCTTTAAAAACCATTTGACGAATGGCAGCAAAGAGAAAAAGGCCAGAAAAATCTTTTAAAGGGAGCCAACAAGGTTTGAAACCTGGTAAACTAATTCAAAGAAATCAAGGTTAATTAACCACTCTAACCGTCTATCTTTTTTTCATTAAAAAAACAAATATAAATTATATATCTTATAAAAAACATATAAGAGTTGTCAAATAAACTACGGGATCAATAAATTTTAAACCCCTTCATGGTACAAGGGTCTAGTTGACCTTCGACAATTGTAGAAGCTTGTGAAGATGATAATTCACTGACCGTAGTCAAGGAGGACAAAATTTGAAGTCCTTTTGACAAAACCTTGCAAAATGGGAATATATAATGAAGATAGCTTGCCTGTGTGCGAATGTTATTTGGGTCTGCACCCAAATTTTCAAGAACACGGGCCTCTACACCTTCACCCTCTCTAAGCAAACCAAGAAAGCAAATGCTCGGATCCAATATGATTATGACCTGAAACATTAATCAACGTTGGAAATACGTTATCACATTTTTAAATTTATGATGATTCAACAGCATATCAGCATATGTATTGTTTGGATGCGAAGATTACCGAGTTGTCGGGACTCCTCTAGCGAGAGTTCCAGTACACGTTTGGCACGGGGAGTAAATGGAATCTCGACAGCAACAATCCTTGCAAAGCATTGAAGAAACCTTCTGATGATTTATTAAGAGAAAGAAGATAGAATACAAAGAGGGGGTTGAGAGAAGACAGAAAGTTGAACGATTGAGTTGTACAATTGAACAGTGAGATAATTAAAGGAGGGGGTTTCACTATGAGGAAGATGTCGATTAAGTTGTTAAGGGTAGGGAAGGAAAGGAATTTGAGTCTGTGAGTTTGGGGTTTAGGTGTAATTTACTATCATACCCTCACAGTGTTTTAAAAAATTGAGTTTTTTATTATTGTACCCTCACAAAACAAGCTTTAATTAGTTGTACATGTTACTTTAAGAGTTGGACGCCATGTAAAATTACGTTTGTGTACATCACTTTTGCTTTTTAATATATTATAGATATGTGTTTTATCAATGCATGTATCATATTTTAAATTGACATACTTTTCGGACTAAGCTGTGGCCTTATTCTTAAGATTTTAATCAGATTCCATTGTTATAATTAATAGATGGCTTGCGGGTCACGGAGAATATTCACGGCTAAAAAAAAGTGTGTTCTATAATTTACTTTATACTCACGACACCATATATAGTTTTACATATTAACTTTAACTGAGAAGATTCAAATAAAAACCACTAGTTAACGTGAAAACTTAAAAACTAACTAAAAAAACATACAAAAAAATTTTTTTTACCAATTTTCGCTGTTTTATGTGTAAAAAGAAATTTCAAAAAAAAAATTGTAGTGCACATGTGTATGTGTACTCCACATGTGTATTATTACACATGTGCACTACAAAAAAAATTTGAAAAAAAGTTTTTTTTATATACAAAAACTAATGATTTTTAATAAAAAAAATTGGTGTTTTTTTAGGCTTTTTTAGTTTTCAAGTTTTCACGTTAAAAGTGGTTTTCATTTAAATCATCCCTCAACTTTAATTTAATATAAAAATTTATAGTATAACATACTATGAAACTTATAGCATAAAATACATATTAACTTGTGGTTCTTATTAACTTTAATTTAATATAAAAAGTTAGGGTGAACGGGTGGAAGCAGTAAGGGTTCGGTGAACCCCCTTTATTGTTGGGGGAACGCCGCCGCTGACCCCTTATACCGTGCGGCAAACTTGAAAAGCGGGGGATAGTCACCGCATGCGGGAGATGAACGTTGGGCATGCTTTTTGACTTTCAACGGCTATATAGCCGTTACTTTAAAGAAAAAAAGGTTTTTATATATTTAAACTATATAAACACAAACCCATTTTAAACAAATTCACATCAACCTATTTTCTCATTTCTTCAAAACTAAATCTCTACCCTTATTTTATTTAAAAATGGTGGAAGAAATACCAGTGTTTTTCCCACCCGATAGCAATGATTCATCCGATGGTAGCATAAGTTTTTTTTTTCCAAAAACTCATCGACGAAGCCGAACTACAAGACACGGGCACATCTAGTAAGAAACGTTATATTCGTCGTGATCGTGAGAGTGGCCACGAAACCATTATGGCGGATTATTTTGTCGAGTAACCGAAATACAACGAAGATATTTTTCGTTATAGGTTATGTATATCAAAACGTTTATTTCTAAAAATTGCGAGCGACGTGGAAGCGAATAACCCATCACTCCTCTCTCTCTCCCTCTCTCTCTCTAGATGGGTGAGCGTGAATGATTATTCTGGGTTTTGCTTTTGAAATAGTATAATAGATGATGAGTGTGTGAGCAGATATTTTTGATGAAGAAAGGTTGCATGGTGGGGAGTGGACATATGTACGAAGGAGAGCCACAATGGTTTTTTTTTTTTTTTTTTTTTTGGAAACACTCAAAGCCCAGAGGACAACCAACCTAAGCATAAAATAGTTGCTTATTTATAGGGTTTTAATTTAATTAAGAATAATTATCCGTTATATATTGGTCTCTTAATATATGTAAATTTATTTCAAACCTATTATATTTTTCTCTAAATTTCAAAAACAAAACTTTGACATTTTCTTGATTATGGGTGGTTTTAAGCAATTTTTGTATGATATTTGTCATTTTTAACTCATGTAAGATATTTTATTTATTCGGCACATGTAATACATAGGTCTATAACCTAGTGTCTAATACAACATGGACAGAAGAGTAGTTTAGAAAGAAAAAAAAAGAACTATAATAATGTAACAACTTTTGTAAATATTCAAATAGATTTTTTTTACGACAAATTTGGATCACTGACGGACCACCACTCGATCATATTCATCTCCACTAGGCATAATGCTTATACGCCGATTCAGGAGGAAACCCAATAAATATAGGAAACAGGGGCGTACCCACCCCAAGTTGTGGGTGGGCGGGCGCACCCCTTAATAAAATATATTTAATGTTATTTTATGCCGGAAATCCCGATCGCACCCGTTGAAAATTTTCACCCGCACCCCTTGAAAATTTTAACCCCCCCCCCCCAGAAAAAAATAGAGTAAATTACCAAAATCGTCATTTATGTATGCTACTTATTGCAAACTATGTCATTTGTCTTTAATAAGTACAAAAACCGTACTCGGTGTTTGCAAACCCTTACACATTATGTCTTTTAGCCCTAACCCAGTTAGTTTTTATGGTTAAATATGACCAAATGGACCCCACATGAGGGTGTTTTGGTCATTTTACCCTAAATACTAAAATAAATAATCACCTCCAACACCCACCTCCCACCTCCCACCACACCCCACCTGCAACCACACCCCGCCTGCAACCACCAACACCACCATCCACCAACACTCACCTGCCACCAACACCCACTTGCCACCACACCCGACCTACAATCATAAGAGCATTGCATCGATTCTGCTGAGACACCAAACACACTAACACTGCATAACAAAAAGACCAAGCAGGAAGTGTTAAATTGGTTTGACATTAAGTAGTTGTACTCTACAAACAAGCATGTTGACGAAAATGAATACATTAAATTAAAATGGGTAGGTGTTGAAAATTATTCTACTTGACAGTGAATAAGTTGAATGAAACTTGCAATCTTGTAAATAATTCCATAATTGATTTTGAAGTAAAATTAGAAAACAGATTTTGGGTTAAATTTCCATCTGTTAACAATGAATAGAAGCAAATGCTATTTTTTAACACAAAATTAAAATCCACATTTATCATCTTCACACCTTTCTCCTATCATCATCAATGATCAAAACCCTAGATTTGTAACACTGTACATTTATTTAATGAATCAAAAATTTAAAATTTTGTATTCGTAAATATAAAGTCACCTAGCATTTGGAACACGAAAGGGGATTTCAACTTCAAATTCAATTGGAAGCCCTAGAAACCCATGGAAGCGATTGAAAGTAACATGAGTCAAATGTTGCACACTGGTCGGCCATCCTAATTCAATCTGATGTAGAGCTGAGTTGTGGTCGTCTAGATGGTCAACACGACACGCCACCATCGATTTCCTCAGAGCTGCCACCAACAACGCTACTAACGACAGCTGGTTTTGTTCTTCCTCAGTAGCACCGCCACCTTTCGCCGCTGCATTTTCGCCACCGCCTCTTGTTAGCATAACCATCTCCATCATCTCTCTCTCTCTCTCTCTCTCTATATATATATATATATATATATATATATATATATATATATATATATATATCGGTGGGTGTTGGCTACAAAGTCCATTTTTCCTACAAAGTGTACAAAGTCATAAAATACCACAATTTCAGCCATAAAACACACTCAAAACCCACAAATAACAAAGTGGAGATTAGTAAAACGCCATATCTGTGGGTTTTGTGTTGTGTTTTGGATGATAAGGCTTTGATTTTCGAATAACTAACTTTAATGTGTTTTATGTTGATTATCATGTTGTGTTTTATATTCGTAGTTCTACGATAGTGTGTTTGAAGTTTTTATGGACTTTTAGGGCTTGGATATTGTGTTTTAGTGATCTCCACTCTGTTATTTGTGGGTTTTGAGTGTGTTTTATGGCTGAAATTGTGATGTTTTATGACTTTGTACACTTTGTAGGAAAAATGGACTTTGTAGCTGAACCCCACCCATATATATATATATATATATATCTTAAGAAGAAGTTACTGAAATGGGAGAGATTTTTAAAACGGTAATTGTGGCAGGTGAGTGTTGGTGGATGGTGGTGTTGGTGGCAAGTGTGGGTGTTGGAGATGATTATTTATTTTAATATTTAAGGTAAATGACTAAAGTACCCCTATGTGGGGTTCATTTGGTCATATTTTCCATAAAAACTAACTGGGTTATGACTAAAGGACATAATGTGCAAGGTTTTGCAAACAACGAGTACGATTTTTGTACTTTTTAAAGACAAAGGACACGGTTTGCAATAAGTAGCATACGTAAAGGATGATTTTTGTAATTTACTCAAAAAAATATTATGAATTTATTAAAAAAATAAACACTGATTATTATTTAATATATAAGTCCACTTATTCACTTAATTACTTAACCCAATCAAAGTCCAATCTACAATATATTTTATTAACCCAAACCCAAGCCTAACCCAAAGAAATTTAAACTAAATAAAATAACCATCCACTTGGGAATAGCCCAGTGGTGTTGTTGAGTTTAGATAGATCTTAGGATAGGAGAGGTCAGGGGTTCAATCCCCATGGTGTGCAACGTTAGCCATTCAAAAAAAAATAAATAAATAAAATAAAATAAAAATAATAACCCAAACCCATCCACCCATTCCAATTCCAAATCCCGCCCAAAAAAACTCTCAGCAACTTGACGCCACTACTCACGACCGGAAGACTTTTTTTGCCGGAAAAACCAAAATTCCGGCATGACCGACCCATATTACGCAAGAATTCCGATATAGAACTAGTATAGTTTCTTTATTGATTTTTTTGTTGTTTTATGTGATGATTAAGAAAAAATATAGATGCACAAGGGTTTAATCTTTTTATGTTTTTTTGGTTGTTCTAAACTTGTAGTTAAATGATTTTGTTGTTTTATTTATTACTTTGTTTGTTTAAATGATTAGTTACAAGTAATCAACATCTAATACTAGGGCTTTAATCTTTGAAAATAAAATTGAAAACTATGGACTATAGTTGAACATGATTGTTTATTTTGTTTAAGTGTTTAGTGTTGTTTTATGAACTTATGGAGCGATTCATATGTGATAGGAATTAGTAAGAATGTAATGAAATGATGGAGTGTTTAGTATCTCTAGATGATATTTTTAATAGATTTCATAAAAATGAAAACCTGTAGGGCACAATTTTAAATACGTTTGTAATGACGTTTGACGTGTTTTTGATGATTATATAATTTTTAGTTTAATGTGCTTTGTCTTACATGACCCGACCCGATTCGACTCACTATGAACCGATTTTTTTATATAGTTAAGGGCCTAAAATCTTTAAAAATATTCCGTACACCCAGAAAAAAATTTCTAGGTTCGCTAATGATAGAAAAAAAACTCTTCTTATACGAATCAAAACCAAAACCTATTTATCTAAGAGATAAGACAACATTTGCTTTTAAGCCATGGGCAAATGGAGTTTTTTCCCAAACTAGTGTAGATACAAAAAGTATTTACCTATTTGGGTACTTTGAAAATTATTTACCTATTTGGATACTTTTCTATATCCCCTTAATTTTTTACCTAATTTATACATTTCTTTTTATTTTTCTATCCAAAGTAAAATTAGATTACTCACAGAATTAGAATCAGCAAAAATATGAGTAATTATTTTTGTAAAAAAATAAAAAATTCTGCAAATATTCAAGAAAAATCTGCAAAAATTCTACAAAAAAATCTGCGAAAAATCCACAAAAAAATCTGCAAAAATATATTAAAAAATTCTACAATAATTCTGCAAAGTTCAAAAAAATCTGCAAAAAATATTCTATACGTATAAGTAGTTTGTTTTTTATAGATATTAACCCCAAAAGAACTACACAATATGGTTTTCTTATAATATTTTTTGCAGATTTTTGTTTAACTTTGCAGAATTATTGTAGAATTTTTTAATATATTATTGCAGATTTTTTGTGGATTTTTCGCAGATTTTTTTGTAGAATTTTTGCAGATTTTTTTTGAATATTTGCAGATTTTTTTATATTTTTACAAAAAATAATTACTCATATTTTTGCTGATTCTAATTCTGTGAGTAATCTAATTTTACTTTGGGTAGAAAAATAAAAAATATATATATAAATTTGGTAAAAAATTAAAAGAATATAGAAAAGTACCCAAATAGGTAAATATTTTTTAAAGTATCTAAATAGGTAAATAGTTTTTTATCTACACTACATTAGTTTGAGAAAAAACTCTAGCAAATGGTCAAATACATTAAAAAAAATCAGTAACTTGCGAAGGAAGTCATTAATAGTCAAATAGATTAAAAAATCAGTAACTTGCGAAGGAAGTCATTAGGTTGTTGAAGTCCCTATCGGGAAGTTACTAGATCATTCTCTCTTCCATTACTTGATCCCCACTCCGATCACAATCACCGGACAGTCATCTTCTTGTGCTTGTGAACATAATTTTCCGGTATCTTAACCAAACTATTGATCGGAGATGGTGAGGAGAAACCCCAGGGGCATCTCGAGCGGGATGATACCGTTGATGTTATTACAGGCAGCGAACGAGTACCGGAGACTTGAACGGAAACCTCCCGTCACCGCCGCTCTTCTTGCTGGCAACACACTCATTTATCTACGCCCGGCGTTCCTTGATCACGTCATTCCCCCAATTGATGACGTCTTCTTCAATGCTTATCTCATCCTCAAGGTACGGTTTTATTCAGATGTTGTTCTCTAGGGTTTGTAATTGAGAATTGGATGTTGTATGATTGAATTGAAACATGTTTTGATGAAATTAGCATAAAGCCCTAATCAATCAGGTAGGTTTAGGGTTTTATTTTTTAGTAGTTTTACTAATTTTAATCAGATGTAAAACCCTAGGGTTTGTAATTGAGAATCTGACGCTGTGTGATCGAATTGAAACAATGAGTTGATGAAATGACGATGAAAATAGCATAAACTACTAAACAATCAGGTAGGTTTGGGGTTTTCTTTTTTTAATTTTGCCCTAGTTTTAATCAGATATTAAATCCTAGGGTTTGTAATTGAGAATCGTATGATCGAATTGAAACAATGTTTTGACGAAATTACGATAAAATTAGCATTAAGCACTAAACAGTCATGCTATTGCTCAACATTCTAATAAGATCAAATTCATGAAATCAGGCTATTATAATAAGAAATTTAGGATTGTAATGTCAAAAGAAGTTTTTGCGCTAATTTGAATAATTTTAATCGGATGTTCTTATAAACCTTAGAGCATAGTTGTTAAAAGTCATCGCCTCTTGCGCCTAAGCCCAATCCTAGCAAGGCGAGGCAATTGCGCTTTAATTCTCTGGGTGATGGTTCATGCCAAATTCTCTAAATTTTGGCAAGATTCCAGCTAAATTTATACTTTATCTAACAAAAACTATTTTTCTACACTAATATACTAGCATTTTATAACTTTTGGTTCTAAATAGATGATATTAAATGTTACATATTGAAGAATAGTATTACTTTTCTAATATATAAAAATATTTGAAGTTTTTTTTTTTGTGCGCATTTTTTCTCAGGTCCGCGTTTTTATGCGCTTTGCGCCTAGGCCCCAGGCGAGACCTATGCGCCTTGAATGCACCTAACGCATAACTATGCCTTAAAGAAACCCTGGGGTTTGTAATTGAGAATCGGACCCTGTATGATCAAACTGAAATGTTGTTTTGACGAAATTAGGATTAAGCCCTAAACAATCAGGCTATTATATCTGTTCAACGTTTACATATGATCAAATTCTTGACTTATAGTACTTGAATTTCTGATTCCTTATTGTTTTTCTGTGTTGAGCAGTATAAGGATCTGAAGCGTTTTTTCTTCTCTGCGTTCTATCACCTTGGTGAATCTCATCTGTTCTACAACATGATGTCTCTGTTATGGAAAGGCATACAGTTGGAGAACTCAATGGGAAGTACCGAGTTTGCGTCAATGGTTGCAGCCCTGCTTGCATTGTCACAAGGAATCACGCTGTTATTAGCCAAATCACTTCTGTTTTTTGATTATGATAGAGCTTATTATCATGAATATTCAGCTGGATTCTCAGGTGTACTCTTTGCAATGAAAGTGGTACTCAATTCACAGTGGGATAGCTACACTAGTGTCCATGGGATTATGGTACCTTCAAAACATGCAGCTTGGGCAGAACTGATTCTGATCCAGTTACTTGTTCCTAATGTATCTTTTTTGGGCCATCTTGGTGGGATTCTTGCGGGGCTTGTTTATCTTCGGTTAAAAGGTTCATATGCAGGTCCTTCTCCTTTGACAGCAATGGTTAAAGGGTTGACTAGTGTGTTGGGTTGGCCTTTAAGATCGCTGATGCGGTTCTGGCGGCCTAGCCAGCAACGGATTTTCGGTAGGGGAAGGACTGGTGGCAGTGGGGATAGCGTGCGTGGTGTATGGAGGTGTCGGGCTTGTACGTTTGATAACTCTGGGTGGTTAAGCGAGTGTGAGATGTGCGGGACAGAGTGTGGTGATGATGGTTTGTATTCGTTACATGGGTCGAACTCTGATATTTCTTCGGATATTTCTTTAGATGAAATACGGCAACGAAGGATTCAAAGATTTGGTAGATGATTTTTAGTATATAATGTAAGACAACTTTGTAATTTATCATAAAGGTGGCATTTTTATGTAAATTTCGTTTGGGAGAAGTTAATGCATCCTTGGTGCTTCACCTTCTTTGTTAATGTTCATCCTTGCCAAGCCAACACATAGCAAAAGGTTATACCATTTGTATGCATAGAATGATAGAAAGCACATATTGGATCGAATATGGAACTTTTTATCAATTTGAGATCAACAAATAACCCTTGTGAACATCCCTCCTAGTCATATAGAAACACTTGGATTTTAGTACAACTTTTGCATTTTACCAAATATCAACCCCGTTGGCACAAACTCTATAGTTTGGAATATGTTAGATATTTTAGTGTAATCGGGGATTGACTTGGTGATCAAAGCGAATAATAATACACATTAAGCAAGTTAGGAGGTGCGGGAGTGCATGCTTGTTTAAGTTATTATTATTCGAAATGTACGGGCGGAACCCGTACTCTACGGGGGTTCCAAGGGGGCAGCGCCCCCCTGGCGGGGTCCAAGGGGCAGAGCCCCTGGCTGGGGAAAAATTTTATTTTTATTAAATTGCTTTAATAAAAATGTGTCAGAAAATTTTATTTTCTGAATTTTGCCACATTTTCGAAATGGCAGCTTAATGGCAGTTTTGTCCTAAAATTAGAGTTAACTGCCATTGGGCAGTTACACCCCAAAACCCAATTTCGTATTCATTTTTTGATCACAATTTTTCTTGTTCATCAATTCACACAAACAACATACACTAGTTCAATTTCTCGAAATCAGAGTTGTATCCGATTGAACTATTCGGGTGAACCACCGAAATAATTTGATCTGAGAGTGATTACACGCCTCTCTGATCGTCCGGTTTCTGAAAATTCCCCAACAAAGATCAAATTATTTTCTGTGAAGATGGCAAGCGGATCGATGAAGGATATGACAATCAAGGAGAACAAACTGAAGAAGTTCGAAGGGGTGGACTTCCGAAGATGGCAGAAGAAGATGCATTTTCTTCTGACTTCGTTGAAGGTTGTGTACGTGTTGACTACTCCAATCCCGGAGATACAGGAGGAGGGAAATCTGGAGCAAATCAGGAAGAGGTCGAAGTGGGAGAACGACAATTATATCTGTCTTGGCCACATCCTGAACGGTATGTCTGATCCCTTATTTGATGTTTATCAAAATGTTGAAACTGCAAAGTTACTGTGGGACACATTGGAAGCCAAATACATGGCAGAAGATTCTTCTAGTAAGAAGTTTCTTGTCAGTAATTTCAATAATTACAGAATGGTTGATGAACGGCCTGTGATGGAACAATATCATGAATTGCTACGAATTCTGGGGCAGTTTGCCCAACATGATATGAAGATGGATGAATCCATCTCTGTTTCGAGTATCATTGACAAGTTACCTCCTTCCTGGAGAGATGTTAAACATAATCTGAAACATCAGAAAGTAGAGTTAACTTTGGTTGAACTTGGAAGCCACTTCAGAATTGAAGAAGGCTTGAGAGCACAGGAAAATGTGTTGGTCAATGATGATAAGAAACGGGTTGGATCAAGTTCTGTGAACATGGTTGAAACGGGTGAATTGTCCAAAGGAAACAAAAGTTCAAAGGGAAACGCAAGTTTCAAGGAAACAACAATTCGGGTTCAAACAAAAGCCGAATTACCCTTGCTGGAAATGTGGTAAGGTTGGTCACTTTAAGAAGGACTGTAAGTTGATGAAGAAAAACAAGAAGTCTGGTTCAAAGGACAAGCAAGAGGCTGGTTCTAGCGGGTCCAAGGACCAGGGCAAGCAAGGTCAGAATTTAGTACAATTTAATAATTCGGTTCAGAATTATGTGTCACTAATTTCTGAGGCATTTTATGTGCAGGATGATGACATTGCTTGGTGGGTTGATTCGGGTGCAACAAGTCATGTATGCAAGGATCTTCGTTGGTTTAAAGACTTTCAACCAATCGAAGACGGGTCTATCATAAAGATGGGGAACGTTGCAACTGAACCAATCAAGGGAATAGGAACTGTGAATCTTGTGTTTACTTTTGGAAAAACTTTACTTTTGAACAATGTTTTGTATGCGCCTGGGATTCGAAAGAATCTGTTAAGTGGCATTGTGTTGAATAATTGTGGGTACAAACAAGTATTGGAAAGTGACAAGTATATCTTGTCAAGACATGGTACCTTTGTTGGTTTTGGTTATCTATGTAATGGTATGTTTATGTTAAATGTTGATGTCTCGTTTATGAATGAATCTGTTTGTGTTGCTTCAACTAGTAATGTTAATGATGTACCTTCAACTAGTAATGCAAACTGCATAGCTTCAACTAGTAGTAGACACAACTTGACTGAATCGGAATTATGGCATGCTAGACTAGGACATGTACATTATAAAAGAGTTAAAGAAATGTCTAAAATGAGCTTAATTCCGCCTATTAACATAAACAATGATAAATGCCATGTTTGCAAGTTGAATAAGATAACCAAAAAGCCTTTCATGCAACATGTTCATAGGGAAACTAAAGTGTTAGATTTGATACATAGTGATCTATGTGATTTTCATGCTACACCATCTCTAGGTAATAAAAAATATGTAGTAACATTTATAGATGATGCTACTAGATTTTGTTACGTATATTTGTTGCATGCTAAGGATGAAGCTCTTGAAAAGTTTAAGATTTATAAACAAGAAGTAGAGCTTCATCGGAGTGGGTTGATCAAAACCCTACATACGGACAGAGGTGGTGAGTATTTTGATCCGGTGTATTTCCAATCTACTGGAATAATACACCATACCACAACTCCTTACACACCGGAACAAAATGGTGTGGCGGAAAGGAAAAATAGGACTTTAAAGGAAATGGTTAATACCATGTTGTCCTATTCGGGCCTAAGTGAGGGCTTTTGGGGTGAGGCTATGTTGACAGCCTGCTATTTGCTAAATAGGGTTCCAAATAAAAGGAACAAGAACACCCCTTTTGAGCTTTAGTATAAAAAACCACCCGAGCTGCATAAGCTGAGAGTTTGGGGTTGTAGAACCGTGGTGAGGCTCACTGATCCTAAAATAAGGAACATAGGGGAAAGAGGTATTGACTGCATTTTCATTGGGTATGCGGAGCATTCATTTTCTCACAGGTTCTATGTTATAGAACCAAATGACTACGTGTCAGTGCATACGGTTATTGAGGCAAGAACTGCAGAGTATGATGAGAATAGATTATCTTCAATGCCTAGACCTAGAGACATGGTTCCAAGCTCTAGTAACTCTCACGTGGCTGATCAAGTGATTGATACTCCTCCGGAACTTAGGAGGAGTGGTAGAGCAAGAAAAGCTAAATCATTTGGTGATGATTTTCAGCTATATTTGGTTGAAGGATCTAGAGATGAAATTAAAATTCAATATCAATATTGCTTCAATATTGAGGAAGATCCTAAAACCTATAGTGAAGCCATGGCATCTCGAGATGTAGCTTTCTGGAAAGAAGTTATAAATGATGAGATGGACTCTATTATGCAGAATAACACTTGGAAATTGTCTTATCTACCCCCTGGGTGTAAATCACTTGGTTGTAAATGGATCTTCAAGAAGAAGATGAAAGTAGATGGTTCAATTGAAAAGTTTAAAGCCCGATTGGTTATCCAAGGCTTTAGACAAAAGGAAGGAATTGACTACTTTGATACATATGCTCTTGTAGCAAGAATATCCACTATTAGATTGTTGGTTGCCTTGGCTGCAATACATAATCTTGTAATTCACCAAATGGATGTGAAAACTGCTTTCCTGAATGGTGATTTGGATGAGGAGATATATATGAAACAACCAGAGGGTTTTGTTATGTCTGGCAATGAGCATAAGGTGTGTAAGCTAGTTAAGTCATTATATGGCTTAAAGCAAGCACCAAAACAGTGGCATCAAAAGTTTGATGAAGTGGTTTTGTCTAATGGTTTTGTATTAAACCAAGCAGACAAGTGTGTATATAGCAAATTTGATGATTCTAGGAAAGGAGTCATAATTTGTCTATATGTAGATGACATGTTGATCTTCGGTACTGACCAGGATCAAGTTGATAAAACAAAGAAATTTTTGTCATCTTGTTTTGATATGAAAGACTTGGGGGAGGCGGAAGTGATCCTTGGTATAAGGATCAAAAGGGAGAACAATGGCATATCTATCTCTCAGTCTCATTATATTGAGAAGATGTTGAAAAAGTTTAATTTTCATGATAGTTCTCCGGTTAGCACTCCAATGGATCCTGCTTTTAAGCTCTCACCTAATGAAGGTGTAGCTGTAAGCCAACTTGAATATTCAAGGGCCATTGGATCCCTCATGTATGCCATGATTAGCACTAGACCAGATATAGCTTATGCTGTTGGAAAGCTTAGTAGGTATACTAGCAATCCAGGTGCAAGTCATTGGCAAGCAATGAATCGAGTATTTAGGTACTTGAAAGGAACCATGAAATATGGTTTGACGTATACTGGATTTCCTTCGGTTTTAGAAGGTTATTCGGATGCAAGCTGGATTAAAAACAAGGAAGATCATTCTTCCACGAGTGGATGGACCTTTCTGCTCGGAGGAGGTCCCATATCTTGGGCATCTAAGAAACAGACTTGCATAACTGATTCGACAATGGAATCTGAGTTTGTAGCATTAGCCGCAGCTGGCAAAGAAGCTGAGTGGCTAAGAAACTTGATTTATGAGATTCCATTGTGGCCCAAACCTATATCACCAATATCTATTAGATGTGATAGTGCTGCTACCTTGGCTAAGGCATATAGCCAAGTGTATAATGGGAAGTCTAGACACTTAGGTGTTAGACACAGCATGATTCGTGAGCTCATCACGCAAGGGGTGATATCGGTCGAGTTTGTAAGAACTCAACAGAATTTAGCCGACCACTTAACCAAAGAGTTATGTAGAGATCTTGTGCACAAGGCGGCTGTAGGGATGGTATTAAAGTCCACCTGAGATTTCTCGTGTTAAGATACCCAATTCCCACCTAATATGACGTTAGGTGCTGAATTCAATGTGGAAAGCTTAACATCTAGAAATTGGAACACATTAGTAGCATCATCCCAAGGTATGTGTTCAGACCTGCAAGTTAAAGGAGGTTGAAGGTTTTCTTCTTAATAGTTCTTTGAAAAATTGCATATGCAGGTGCAAGAATAAAGAGCTACCTATATGAGCATGAAGTTTAGCCGCTTCAAGAAGCTAGGACTTGGCTTTGATATGTTTATTGAAGGATGGGACACAGGCTAGTAAAAATAGTGTCAAGAAAGAACATTAGAGTATATAAACTTGTGTGTATATTATCTTCATGTATTCACTGAATAGAAAGGGTTCAATCCTTAGCGACACCCCTATATTCGAATATTTGGAATGTGTAATATACTAATGTGAAATTCAATTGTCGCGATATTTCATTTATGCATAAGTTTGATTTGTTATGAATTTGTTAAGTTAATCAAGGATTACGCTAAAATGGGGGAGGAATGTTAGATATTTTAGTGTAATCGGGGATTGACTTGGTGATCAAAGCGAATGATAATACACATCAAGCAAGTTAGGAGGTGCGGGAGTGCACGCTTGTTTGAGTTATTATTATTCGAAGTATACAGGCGGAGCCCGTACTCTACGGGGGTTCCAAGGGGCAGCGCCCCTGGGAGCAGGGTCCAAGGGGCGGCAGCCCCTGGCGGGGTCCAAGGGGCAGAGCCCCTGGCTGGGGAAAATTTTTATTTTTATTAAATTGCTTTAATAAAAATGTGTCAGAAAATTTTATTTTCTGAATTTTGCCACATTTTCGAAATGGCAGTTTAATGGCAGTTTTGTCCTAAAATTAGAGTTAACTGCCATTGGGCAATTACACCCCAAAACCCAATTTTGTATTCATTTTTTTATCACAATTTTTCTGGTTCATCAATTCACACAAACAACATACACTAGTTCAATTTCTCGAAATCAGAGTTGTATCCGATTGAATTATTCGGGTGAACCACCGAAATAATTTGATCTGAGAGTGATTACACGCCTCTCTGATCGTCCGGTTTCTGAAAATTCCCCAACAGAATATAGAATTTACTGGGTATGATTGTTGTTGCTTGTAAACTTGTCTGATATATCATCCACTTTAAAACACCAAGAAAGTTTTGTTCATGTGGTTCTTATTGTAAAGCACTTGTAAGTGTTGCAAAACTCGTCATTTGAGTCAATTAATTGAAGTTTTCCGTCAATTTGGGGTTAACTTACTTGGTAGAGGCATATAGCTAAGGGATATCTCAAGTTAAAGCTTGGGCAAAGAAAAGTAATTTAGAATTGGTGGTGTAACATAAAGTGAGAGTAACAATTGATGTTAAAAAAATTAAGTTCACCATGTTTATGTAAAAATCACATCCAACCTCTTTTTTATTTGAATTCATTTTGACCTAAATGTACAAGGGGTTAATGGCCAAAATTACCAAATCCCACCTGCGAAGGAAGATTTGACCAACTATTTGATCGAACAAATGTATGGCCCTATATCACATTGAAAAAAAATTAATAAATAGGTTGAACGTTCATTAGAGTGTTTGAAAGTCTTAATTCTTACTCTATGCGGAGCAGTAGGCTGGAGTCTGTATCCATACTGTACTACTGGTTTAGAGTAGAAAAAAATGTTTTGTTTGTTTTTTAGCCATTGACAGATAGCGTGTGGGATTCAAAATATAATAGTAACTTAGGTTTATTTCTCTCGGTTCACTATAGTCTATTTGTGTCAAAACACAATTCATGTAAAGGTCCTCTTTTAACCGAATTTCAAAATATTAGTTTTTGAACAGCACTTATACCCTTTATATATATTTTATGTTTTGACCACGTACACCAAAGTCAATATTTGATGTCTGAAAACAATATACGTGGATTCTCGTAGCTTTCTAATCGGTAAAAAATAACATCTTATACACACATTTAGAAAATGGTTTCACATTTTATTAAATAATATAATAAGATGAATAATAACAAGGTTGTCATTATTAATAGAAAATATGTTTGTACAATACCGTTTACAAAGTCGGATAAAATATAAAACACAGTTATATATACCAATTTTCATTGAAGTTGATGTCTTTAGAAAACTTCAACTGATTCCCTTATTGCACGAACCTCCGCTATAAGAATAAATAAATAAATAATCATTGTCGGTTATAGTTGAGAATCGTATTTGATACGGATTTCTTAAAACAAATTTTATGCCTCTTGTTAGACGAACGTGTCTGTCTTCCACGAACAATATGTGTATTGCCTGAGATGGCTCAAGCGCCCGAGGTTACACCGGGTTAAGGTGTTTTTGATTTATGTGAAAAAATAAAAAGAGTTAAATGTTATTTTAGTCCCGGTGGTTTGGGCCATTTTGAAAGTTTAGTCCAAATGTTTCATTTTTCACATGTGGGTCCGAAAAGGTTTCACCGTTGTCATTTTAGTGGGTTAACTTCATCCATTATTTTTGTTAACGAAAAGGGTGATTCGGTCATTTTTATGAAACTTTCTAATAAAATATTTCTAAATTCTATGAAACTTTCTGATAAAATATTTCTCTAGTGTTTTCTCTTTTTCTAGCTGAGTTATAGTATGCAAGTCACATGCCTAAAAACATGCATATGCAAGTCACATGTTATCCCCTCCCCTCATTTTTTAAACAACCGTAACTTTTTTTATACGTCATTTTTTTAATATACCATAAAATCAAGCAACTTTTTATCTTTAATATGAGTAACCTATTGTTAAATTTGTAAAAAAAAAAAAAAAAATCGAAAACCTAGTTGCGTATTGCACAACAAACATAACGTAAAACACAATGTAAAGTAAACCAAAAACACAATCGATGACAACAGATAAAAGATACAATGGACATAACGTAAAACATAATGAGTGTCAAACTAAAAACATAATAGAAAGTATACTAAAACCAGGGCCGGCCCTGAGAATTCAGGTGCCCTGTTCGAGCTGGAAAAAAAATGTGCCCCAAAGAATTGCTGGAATTTCTAGGGTGGTGCGTGGCGGGCTGTCATTCAACTGTTCATGTAACAATACTATATTTTCCATTATTCCATTTATCACATTGTACGTGTAACATAATTGTTAATTAATAAACGACTCGATTTCATTTGCCTTTTTATTTTACCATTTACCAAATATCATATATTTTTTATAAAATTTGGTATTAAATAAATAATTCTATAAATTATTAGAATTTAATAGTGGTAATATATAATTTTATAAAACTTTTAAAGTTCAAGGATCTTTAAATAAATAATAAGTCTTATAAAAGTTTGATTTTTATAAAGAACAAAAGAAAGAAAAGTTACAGAAGTTATCAAGTCTTAAGTTTTCCTTAAACAAAAGGGCAAAGATGTTAAATATTAAAGTTGTTTAAAACTTTTAAGTGAACTTTCAAACTATGAGGACCAGTATAGCACAAAAGCTCAAACTTTTAAACCAAAAACAAATCTCCAGACGCATTCTCCTTCTTCGAATTTCCGGCGCCATTTCCGACAATCCAGAAATCCTAATCCGACTAGAACTCGACTCGTTTTTTTCGTGTTATCTCCTATCTCCACCCTTATCTCCATAATCCTTTGAATCTTGTGATGTATCGGATTTAATATATATGTATCGGATTTAAAGAAAAGGTGCCTCTCGGAATCATGGACCCTGGCCGGTGGTCCTCCCCGCCCACCCCCAGGGCCGCCCCTGCTAAAAACACAATTGATGACAGCAGATAAAGACAAAATAGATAACAGACTAAAAACACAATGAACAACAAACTAAAAACACAATGAAAATAAACTAAAACACAATGGACAAAACAAACAAAAACAAAATGAACAACAAATTAAAACACAATAGATAAGCAGACTAAACACAATGACCATAACCTAAAACTCACCTAGTTGAAAAACACAATAATCAGAACCAATAACACAATGTATAAAAAACAGAAATATAACACCATATTCATTATGTCGTACATTGTGTTATATGTTCCGACAAAAAATGCAATGGACAAAGCCAAAATTAACATTGTATTATAAGTGTTGATAATAACACAACGTATAGAAACCGTAGTAAAAACGTAATGACCAAAATCCAATTAAAAGACACAATGATCATAACCTTTAAAACAATGCAAAGAAAACCTTGTAAAAACCTTTAACATTAACAAGAACATGATGGTAAAGAAAATGATGCAAGTCGTTGGAAATAGATCACAACAAACCACACATGATACACAAGAACAAAAAATTGAACAACATGCACAATAGAATAGCAAAATCATGTGGATCTTTCAAACACAAAAATGAATAGTTAAACTATATGGATTGTAAACGAAATAGTTTACACTACATATCAAAATAGACTAAATAATGTATATGAGTAACATAGAATTAAAGATAGAAAAATCTCATATGAGAGGTTGTGAAAAAAATAAACAAAATTTAGAGAAAAAAGGTATTTGATTAAGTTATAGCATGGTGAAAAAAATAAACAAAATTCGATTAAGTTATAGCATGGGTCGGGGCATCCGGAAGTGGTTGGCAATCGTATTTAGCGACTTTTTTTTAATCCTTTCCATTTATCATCATCCGAGTCACTTTGTGTATTACCCACCGTCCGATCTACACTAATCAACGCCTCACAACCCAAAAAACCACACCACACGGATCGCCATCTCTACCGTCCATCCCAACCCACATCCACCGTCCATTCAAACCCCTCACCCCCAATAACACTTTCCCCCCTTTTATAAACCCTAACACTCTCTCACACCTTCACATCCATCAAATCACCACTAAATCTCAAATCAGCATTGTCGAACAATGTCAGGCCGTGGTAAGGGAGGAAAGGGGCTGGGAAAGGGCGGAGCAAAGCGTCACCGAAAGGTTCTCCGAGATAACATTCAGGGGATCACGAAGCCGGCGATCAGGAGGCTGGCGAGAAGAGGAGGAGTGAAGAGGATCAGTGGGTTGATCTACGAGGAGACTCGTGGTGTGTTGAAGATCTTTTTGGAGAATGTGATTCGTGATGCGGTTACATATACTGAGCATGCTCGCAGGAAGACGGTCACTGCTATGGATGTTGTCTATGCCCTTAAGAGGCAGGGGAGGACCCTATATGGATTTGGAGGTTGAAATTGTTAGCTTTTATGTTTTGTTGTTTTGGTTAGGGTTATGTGTAAATTGAAAGTTTCGTTAACGAAGGGTTCGATTGTTATGATCAATGTTCTTTTGTTTGACTGTTGATTGTTTTGATAATTGTGTTGAAGGCACTGCAGCTCAATTTGAAATCAATTCAATAATCAGCGTTCAGCTATAGCGATACTGTGAATTGCTTTTGATTTTGTTTGGGTAACCATTGATTAAGTGTACTTAATATTGATTAATGCTTGGTAAATTTATAGAGAATTGGGTTTTCAAGTTGGTATTGTTAGTGTATTGAGTTCATAATCAGGTATTTGTAAGGCATTTGCTTAGTTGTGGTCTTGTGGAGCATTGACCGTGTATGCCATTTACAACCAAGCGGGTTATTCACAAATGAATCTAGTTCTATATATGTATATTCTAATATAGTTGATTGTAGGATGTTTGAGTGTGATTATATATTTTTTTTCTAGTGGCAAACGAAACCTTTGTTTAACACAAATCAATGACCCCTTAGCAAGAAACTAAGGCGCCAAGAACACAACTGATACAAAGAAAACAAGACATAACAAAATAAGAACAAAAATAATAATGCAACTGATACAATGAAAACAGAGGAGAAACAGAAACTAAACAATCAAACATTATATTTAAAATATCTCCACTCGTCCCACGGCGTCACCTCAATTTTTGCTTGTTCTTTAATCCATCGCGGCGAGATTTCCTTCACGTCTTGAATAACCTTATGAATTATATAACAACCCTCTTGAATTTTTCTGATGCCCTAAAATATTTTAAAATATCCTAAAATGTCCTAAAATACACCCCGTATGTGAAAACCGAGCCTAAATACCTTTATTTTTGATAAAAATTAATTAAAAACAAAATTTTATGGGCGCTCGCGGGGCGCATAGCCTTTGGCTACTGCTTACGCGGGCCGGGACAGCTACAAGCTCAGGCGACACCCGGTGCTGCCACGTGTCATCATCGTGGCGGAGCTAGTGCGATGACTGGGCCAGGCTAGGGCCTACCCAGTCTACTACGCAGGCCGTGTAGCCCGTGGTCTCACCTTACACGGGCCGCGTGAAACCCGAAATCAGCTCCTATATAATGGGAGCTCGGGCCTTCAGTTTCCGTCGCTCAATTCTCACTTTCTCTCTCGAATTACTATATAGTAGGCACTATACTCGGGTATAATATCCCCCTAAATAACGAAGTTCTGCTCCGTTGTAAGTATCATAACCTCTGGATACGTATTAGATACGCTGCCCGATTGATCTAGGGTTCCGTAACGGCTGTTGTGGTTCTGCCCGAGGTAGTCGCTAGAATGCCGTCTCGGGGAGGGTATTACTAATGTTAAAATAAGTTATTATACTAACGCGTATGCATTTATGTAATTTATAGATTGTCACCAGGAAACCCTAAAGGATAATTTAAGACAGCAATGTGAGTAATCTTCTTTTTGCAACTGTTTTTACAAAACCTCACTTAATTAATTTACATTAAGAAGTTATTGAGTATTTGTAAGGATACAATTATCGTCGGTATATTTGGGGTTTTGTATACAAAATTTGTTACTACCTTGCGAGGAGTAACATTTCCACAAGTCGGGTTGACAGTACCGTGGGTGGTAATTAGTAAGACTTGGAAACAAATGTAATTGCGCGACCGCCCTCAATACTGTACAATGGTTTTTATTTAAACTTGATTAAACTGAGATTCACTCACCAGTATTTCCCACTGACAAAATGTTTTTAAAACGCGTTTCAGGTAACAAAATGTGAAAGCCAAATAGAAGCCAGCTGGATATCACTGAAGGCTTGGAAAAGTGGCAATAAAGTTACCTAAAATAAATAGATGTTTTTATTAAATAAAATAGGGTTTTATCCCTATGAAAATGTGTGTACTGAAACTTGGGAATTTCCCATGTATTTGATATTATAAAAGTGTGGTATTTTTCTCTGATAAAATATTTCCTAACTACGGTCCTGATGTAAATTCCGCTGCCAAAATGGATAAAACAACAGATACCACCGAAACTGGTCGCAGCCGCCCGTTCCCGGGTTGTTAAGGGACGAGGGGTTGCGACAAATTACGCCATTTTTATTGTAAAAAAGTTTGTCATTCTACGCTTGCCATATCAACAAAATGAGTGTGATTAGAAGAACTTCCAAGCGGGTAGTAATTTTTTAAGTTTTTTTTTCATGTGAAAATGTCATATTGTCACGACCCCCGAACCATTTTGCCTGGTTCGAAAGCCGCGTGACAGAAACCCGTGGTATCGGTATTGAATTGGCAGCGGAAATTTCAACAGGACCATGTTGTTAGAAAAATAATATCAGAGTTTTTAAAAACATCGAATTATTTTATTATTAATTTCGGGATAAACCCTTTATTTACAAGAAAAGAATTTCACTGGGAAATCCTTTGATTACAAAAAAACATGTTTATTTCTATTTACTGAGCCGCTTCATTTAAGCTGGAGTGCTGCGCGACACTTTTCCTTTTCTTCAATATAAACTACCTGAAACATGTTTTAAGAAGATTTGATCAGCGAAAAATACTGGCGAGTGCATTCAGTTTATACAAAAGACATATTGTTAGTATTTTAAGTCTCCAAAGAGGGGAACCCAATTTCGTAGAGTTGTTGCTTGTTATTTATTTTATAAATCTTTAGGGTTTGTTATATTAATTCCTACGATAAATATCTTGTCGAATTTCACAAATGGTGTGGTTGTATATTTAGTGGATCGAATCTTCACAAACAGTGAGTAAATTATATTCCCCTTTTTGCAATAACTTTTTGGGGTGTATCATTCCATCAAAAATTTTCTTATTCATTTCTAATTATAATCAAGCATGCAATATCAATGTGTAGTTGATTAATTATTAGGTTATGTGTTCATTCGGTTATTGAATTTAGTCAAGCAAGCATATTGTGGATTCACGCCCTTTCCTCATGAGTATGAAATGTGGTATCGACTCACATTTTCTTTCGTGGGATGACCTTTTTTCATTACTATGGGAAGTTGGTATCGCGACCTTATTTAGTCACACCATTGTGGGTGTGGGATACAAGCATTTGATTTTGGTTTATTATGTCACACCCCCAAATTACCATATGCTGGTTTTACCGCAAGGCGTGTGATGTACCAGGATCTAGCCACTAATCATATCGTACTTATAGTAAAGAATATTAAACACAATCATCATGTCCAACATGAATAGTGTATTCCAAAATAAACGTTTCAAACAAAAGTATGTATTCAGCGGAAGCAAAAGTAAATGTTTCAAAACAACCAAAACCATATTGTTTTAAAATGCATAATATTAAATGTTCTCTTCAAACAACACACAACATGACACTTCAAGCTCCTCAGACTGCAAGTTTCTGTGCACTGATGTACCTAACGACCTGCAAATCATGCATAAGAGTGTCAACAGAAAGTTGGCAAGTCCACTAGTTTTGTTCAACGTAAATAATACATTCAAACATTAAAATAAGGGTTATTTGGGTTCATGTAAAAAATATGGTGTTAAAATATGACCAAAAAGCCAAATCATTTTAAATTCAATAGAACTAAAAGCTTCAGTTGTTATCTAGAAGAAAAAACCGTACTCTAATTGTTATGTGTAGGTAAATTAAACCAATTGCATATATAAATATCCGTTATTATATTTTTATAAATACATGATATTTCAAAATGAGGATCTAAAAAATTTGGGGGTCCAAACATAGGGTTTACTTTTTTTATTAAGTAGGCAACCCTGTATAAAACAACTATACAGTTATCAAACTAGGAAACAATAATAGGTGTGCCTTTACCTCACACACCACCAATCGCGGGTTTCATCGAGACGTTTGAGATAAACCAGCCTGACATATGACAAGCAAACTTAGATAACCCAAACACATACGAAAAAATAAAAACAAAAATAAAATTTGAATTATTTTCTATTTTTTATATAATATAATTTACCATGTCAAAAGGCTTTAGGTGGTAATATATATATAGATCATCATTGTTAAGTAAAAATCACACCTTAATATTATAATTTTGTTTTAATCCATATCAGATTATATAAAACTATATATATATATATATATATATATTTCAATTTCGCCTTTAACTTTCTCAAGTAGTTTGAATCGTTTTGGATTTTACCTTTCTCAATTGCTCCCTTGAAACGCTATGAACAATCAACATGCTACAGTCTGCTCCTAAATGATTAGCCAGACCCGTTTGTGATGTGAGATCGGTGAATAACACCAAACCTAATATTTATAACCAACAAAACAAGCAACAAACATAAAATCCTCATAACTACACGTCAAAGTGATGTGAGATCGGTGAATAATAGCAAACCTAACATTTATAAGCAACAAAAAAAAAAAAAAAACAAAATCCTCATAACTACACCTCAAATAAGGAACAAAAAAATTCTCATAACTACACGTCAAATAAGGAACAAAAAAATATTTTTTACAAATTCTTCTTCATTTGTTTCTAGATCCATTCTAGAACATGCTTATACAAAAATAAAAATTTTAAAAATGTATTTGGTAATGAATTTCTTAAATTTTCAAACCGATAGAGTTAGTATGCGTATATGTTACATCAATACCAACAAAATCAAAGCATACATATCCATACAATTAATTAAACCAAAATTCTCACATTAGTACTTTTGAAAACAGAAAGTGATTTTTAAAAATGTAAAGAAAGATTATGAGGCAAATCAAATTAGATAAAAGTAAAACAAATAAAAGCTCTTACATTTGCACCGAAAAAGAGATGCCATCTTTGGGGCAAGGATGTGGATGAATAAGAGAAGAAAGGGTGCGGCGGTGATTGAGTGATTGTAATGAAAATGGTATTGTGTTCGTTTAAATAGGAACTGTGGGGTTACCCTAATGCAAATTTTACTATAATTACCCTAAGAATTTTAAGAGCTTTCAAAATGGAACCCAACTATTATAGATAATATCATTTTGATCTATCATAATGCAAATAAAGTTATTCTTTTACTAGTAAATTAGAGTTTTCGACCTTTAGGTATATTGTGAATTTCACTTTTAATCCTAAATATAACGAACCGAAAAAGTTGATCCTTTATTTCATATGCTGTGATAGTTTATGTGTTGTTGTTTAACGACCGTTAATTTTATATGTAAAGTTCGATTACGTGTCTTGCACATTACTAGGGCAAATTGAATTTATTTTTACCCTTTTAATGAAAAAAGTAAATTACGTTTTTGACGCATGTGGTTAAGTTCCTTTAGCTCTTTCAGCTCATAAAGGAATTTATAATACTTCAACCACCAATGTCATTTCCTAACTTTTTTACCCCTAAAAATAACTGCATCCATGTTATTCCTTAAAATCCAGGTACCTGTCCTTTACATGAGGGGCACTTTAGTCAATTCTTGTTTAATACAAGAGGTAACTTAAAATACGAAGGACACTATCTTATAAACCCGTGTATTACAAAGGATTAAAAAAAATCTAGATTAACTATCATCTTAACTTGTAAGTATTATAAACCTGTGTATTACATGGGTTTAATATATAAAAAAAAGTAAATCATAAATTTCTATATAATCCTTATCTCACGATTAAAGAATGTAATAATATTATAATCTTATACATTCATAATTCATGAATTTTATCATGTAGAAATCAATTAAAAATAGAAAATAAATCAATATAAATATATTAAACATTGTTACTACTTTATTTTTTATATAATATATAAATATTCTGCATTTTTAAAGAAATTCGATTGTTTTCCTTTTTCATCGGGAGAATTGCTCAAAGAAAATGTCAGGAAACAGGCTGTAATTGTTGGTAATTATATGCAATTAGTTGATCTTATAAAATTAAGTAATAAATATATTCTTTTATAAATTTGATTATTTGAAATATAAATACATATTAAACTTAAAATCAGATTTGTTATTCCACTAAATGAGTTTCTAATAATTTGGAATAATTTTGGCACTTGTTGAACGATTAGCCTGATAAATTATTATTTTTGTAATTATTTACAATTTAAGTGATTTTGAAAATAAAAATATTGGTTTTGGGTATTTTTCTAAATATATAATTGGATATTTCTAAGGCTGCAAACGAACCAAACGAACACGAACAAGAACTTGTTCGTGTTCGTTTGTTAAGAAATATATGTGTTCGCGAACCGAACCGTTCAGTTCACGAACACTTATCGAACGAGATTTTATGTTTGTGTTCGTTTGTTAAGGAAATGAACTTGTTCGTGTTTGTTTGTTAATTTTAGGCAAAGAACAAAAACGAATGTTGACGAACACAAATGAGCACACACTAATGTTCATGAACACAAATGGAAACAAACGAACAAAAACAATCGTTCATGAACCAAATATATAATACACTTACACTTATTAGATATTTAATTTGTCCGAATTTTGAAGTATTTAAATAAATATAAAAACTAAAAACACTAATGAACTATCGAACACAAGCGAACACGTTACCGAATGTTCACGAACATTAACGAACGAACACAAACGAACTTCCCGCCGAACGGTTCACGAACTGTTCGCCGTACGTTTGGTTCGTTTGCAGCCCTAATTAAGAGTGATTACAATGTTTATATCAACCAATTACCCCAAATCGGTATTTGTCACTCGACCGGATCTGTGACTATGGTCATATCACACATTGGCTAACACGTTGTCCAATGGTGAAGATTATCAAGTAGTGTATACAAAACCACACATACCGGCAGTAGTTGTAGATTACAAAAACTTAATCACTGTAATTACAACCTTGAAAACAAGTAGGGTTTTGAAAACAATTTGGTAAAAAGAGAATGACTCACATTGCAGGTTTAAACTGTCAAAGCTTGCCTACTGGTTAAGCTGGTAAACCTAGTTAAATATACAATGCAAACGAAACTAGCTTAGTAACTTAATACAACGTTTACGATAATCGCGAGATCGAAATCCTCACGACGAATGACAAAGTATAGCCTAATGTAGGCAGCACTTAAACATCCATCGAATCGGTTTTAATCGATCGGATATTGTACCGTAGTAGTGATCGAGTTATTACCCCGTTATTGCTGCAGAAATTCGAGGTTTTGATTGTATTTTGAAAGAAACAGACGATTGATCAGTGAAACGAACGTAATTTTTCATCGAAATATGTAATCTGATCCTGTGCCAACCCCTGGGCTTTATAGCCAAATTTGACCCGACCCGCGTGTCGCGACGGGCTCCGCCATTCCTGGCGCGAGTCGCAGGGATAGGCTATCTAGCCTAGACCTGTTTTGTGTCGAGTATAGCCTAGAAATGTGTCAAGTTCGAATGAAACGTGTCTAGATCTTCTGTCGCGAGTCGCGGAACATTTAGGGGATCCCCCCTTGAGTTTTAGGGGGCCCTGTTGCTGGTTTCGTCCGTTTTTCCGTTTCGAGCCGCACCGTACTACCTGGGGTTCTAATTAGGGTTTCTTAGTGTGCCTTTTAGGAATAGGTAACAGAAAATTTGTGAGGTTGTTACACATTTTAAGTGGCTAATCTAATCTAGTATGTATATTTATATTTAATTTAAATAAAGAACAAGCAAGCAGTGTATCGGGAGTATCTATGACTAGGGTGTTTGGGGGCGTACATCGGGTAGGGTTTGTGGATTGCTCGGGTATAACAGGAACACAACACTGATTTCGAGGTCGCAGGTAGGGGAGGTCGGGTAGGGTTGAATGTGTGTGTGTTTTTACCGTTGAGTTTGGAAGGCGACGTAGGGGGCGGGTTTCCAGGAATAACAACGCAGGAAAAGCGGCATCCCACGAGTACCCTTTGGAGGAGATGAGGTGTTGAGACCGGTGGCCTCTGGTAATATTTTTTAGTGAGTTTAATAATTTGTTTAATAGGTTTATTTGTTAACTTAAATGGGTATCATAGTTTGTATATTTATTTTTGATAAAATAAAAAAACTTTAATAAGCTTTTTTTTATTAGGTTTCATTATGTATATTGTACATAAGAAAAGTTTCATGCTTCTTGCTTGACATCTTTCCCCTCTCTACGCCCTCGAGGAGATGTCAACCGTCTAAATCCCACTCTCCATGTGGCCTGAATTTTTTAAAAATGTTTTTATATTTTAAGTTTTTTACCATATAAATTTAAAAAAAATGTCATAGAGACATATTTTTTTATACCTGCCCCGAACATTAGAATTTTCAAAGATTCTTAGGGACGATAGTGGTTAAAGAGTAGTTAAAAAAGTACTAAGTTTTAAACGTCTAACGCTAAAAACTTTTCTGAAAGATGTTTGTTTTAAACCAAATCATCCAAGCATTTGATTTTGGTTTATTATGTCACACCCCCAAATTACCATATTCTGGTTTTACCGCAAGGCGTGTGATGTACCAGGATCTAGCCACTAATCATATCGTACTTATAGTAAAGAATATTAAACACAATCATCATGTCCAACATGAATAGTGTATTCCAAAATAAACGTTTCAAACAAAAGTATGTATTCAGCGGAAGCAAAAGTAAATGTTTCAAAAAAACCAAAACCATATTGTTTTAAAATGCATAATATTAAATGTTCTCTTCAAACAACACACAACATGACACTTCAAGCTCCTCAGACTGCAAGTTTCTGTGCACTGATGTACCTAACGACCTGCAAATCATGCATAAGAGTGTCAACAGAAAGTTGGCAAGTCCACTGGTTTTGTTCAACATAAATAATACATTCAAACATTGAAATAAGGGTTATTTGAGTTCATCTAAAAAATATGGTGTTAAAATATGACCAAAAAGCCAAATCATTTTAAATTCAATAGAATTAAAAGCTTCAATTGTTATCTAGAAGAAAAAAACCGTACTCCAATTGTTATGTGTAGGTAAATTAAACCAATTGCATATATAAATATCCGTTATTATATTATTATAAATACATGTTATTTCAAAATGAGGATCTAAAAAATTTGGGGGTCCAAACATAGGGTTTACTTTTTTTATTAAGTAGGCAACCCTGTATAGAACAACTATACAGTTATCAAACTAGGAAACAATAATAGGTGTGCCTTTACCTCACACACCACCAATCGCGGGTTTCATCGAGACGTTTGAGATAAACCAGCCTGACATATGACAAGCAAACTTAGATGACCCAAACATATACGAAAAAATAAAAACAAAAATAAAATTTGAATTATTTTCTATTTTTTATATAGTATAATTTCCCATGTCAAAAGGCTTTAGGTGGTAATATATATAGATCATCATTGTTAAGTAAAAATCACACCTTAATATTATAATTTTGTTTTAATCCATATCAGATTATATAAAACTATATTTTTTTATTTTTAATTTTACAACATCGCTTGATTCCTCTTTTCTTTTTTTTTCTTTTTTTTTTTTTTGCAATTTCGCCTTTAACTTTCTCAAGTAGTTTGAATGGTTTTGGATTTTACCTTTCTCAATTGCTCCCTTGAAACGCTATGAACAATCAACATGCTATAGTCTGCTCCTAAATGCTTAGCCAGACCCGTTTGTGATGTGAGATCGGTGAATCACACCAAACCTAATATTTATAACCAACAAAACAAGCAACAAACATAAAATCCTCATAACTACACGTCAAAGTGATGTGAGATCGGTGAATAATAGCAAACCTAACATTTATAAGAAACCAAAAAAAAAAAAAAAACAAATTCCTCATAATTACACCTCAAATAAGGAACAAAAAAATTCTCATAACTACACGTCAAAAAAGGAACAAAAAAATATTTTTTACAAATTCTTCTTCATTTGTTTCTAGATCCATTCTAGAACATGCTTATACAAAAATAAAAATTTTAAAAATGTATTTGGTAATGAATTTCTTAAATTTTCAAACCGATAGAGTTCGTATGCGTATATGTTACATTAATACCAACAAAATCAAAGCATACATATCCATACAATTAATTAAACCAAAATTCTCATATTAGTACTTTTGAAAATAAAAAAGTGATTTTTAAAAATGTAAAGAAAGATTATGAGGCAAATCAAATTAGATAAAAGTAAAACAAATAAAAGCTCTTACATTTGCACCGAAAAAGAGATGCCATCTTTGGGGCAAGGATGTGGATGAATAAGAGAAGAAAAGGTGCGGCGGTGATTGAGTGATTGTAATGAAAATGGTATTGTGTTCGTTTAAATAGGAACTGTGGGGTTACCCTAATGTAAATTTTACTATAATTACCCTAAGAATTTTAAGAGCTTTCAAAATGGAACCCAACTATTATAGAAAATATCGTTTTGATCTAACATAATGCAAATAAAGTTATTCTTTTACTAGTAAATTAGAGTTTTCGACCTTTAGGTATATTGTGAATTTCACTTTTAATCCTAAATATAACGAACCGAAAAAGTTGATCCTTTATTTCATATGCTATGATAGTTTATGTCTTGTTGTTTAACGACCGTTAATTTTATATGTAAAGTTCGATTACGTGTCTTGCACATTAATAGGGCAAATTGGATTTATTTTTACCCTTTTAATGAAAAAAGTAGATTACGTTTTTGGCGCATGTGGTTAAGTTCCTTTAGCTCTGTCAGCTCATAAAGGAATTTATAATACTTCAACCACCAATGCCATTTTCCTAACTTTTTTACCCCTAAAAATAACTGCATCCATGTTATTCCTTAAAATCCTGGTACCTGTCCTTTACATGAGGGGCACTTTAGTCAATTCTTGTTTAATACAAGAGGTAACTTAAAATACGAAGGACACTAGCTTATAAACCCGTGTGTTACAAGGGATTAAAAAAAATCTAGATTAACTATCATCTTAACTTGTAAGTGTTATAAACCTGTGTATTACATGGGTTTAATCAATGTTTTAAAAACCGGTTTTTTATTCATACCGGATTAGGCACTGAAATGGTTTAACCGGTTGAACCGGGCGGTTCAACCGGGTCACTAGTTAACACTATAATTCCATAGAATACAAATTAATCTAAAAAACAATCCAATCTCAATTAAGATTTATATAACTGATTATGATTTTATCTAAAAACAATTGTTTTCTTGTAAAATGTTATCTATTTTTCAAGAGCATTTTTATTACTTATAAATAATATTACATTGGATGATGTGAGTAACAGGTTCAATAGTTGTAATTGAAGGCACTAGGATAGTTACCAACAATGGAACGTCGTATTACCTTAATTTCGTATTTTTATAATTAAAAAAAATCAAATTTTAAGATAATGCAAACCGGTTCAATGGTTTGAACCGGTAGAACCGGATTTACCGGCGGTACATAAGACATACCGTATTTGGGTTTTACCGGCCTTTATCGTACCGGACACGTGTCCGGTATCCGGTTTAACCGGTATAACCGGCCGGTTCATACCGGTATTTAAAACATTGGGTTTAATATATAAAAAAAGTAAATCATAAATTTCTATATAATCCTTATCTCACGATTAAAGAATGTAATAATATTAAAATCTTATACATTCATAATTCATGAATTTTATCATGTAGAAATCAATTAAAAATAGAAAATAACTCAATATAAATATCTTAAACATTGTTACTAATTTATTTTTTACATAATATATAAATATTCTGAATTTTTAAAGAAATTCAATTGTTTTCCTTTTTCATCGGGAGAATTGCTCAAAGAAAATGTCAGGAAACATGCTGTAATTGTTGGTAATTATATGCAATTAGTTGATCTTATAAAATTAAGTAATAAATATATTCTTTTATAAATTTGATTATTTGAAATATAAATACATATTAAACTTAAAATCAGATTTGTTATTCCACTAAATGAGTTTCTAATAATTTGGAATAATTTTGGCACTTGTTGAACGATTAGCCTGATAAATTATTATTTTTGTAATTATTTACAATTTAAGTGATTTAGAAAATAAATATTGGTTTTGGGTATTTTTCTAAATATATAATTGGATATTTTTAGGGCTGAAAACGAACCAAACGAACACGAACAAGACCTTGTTCGTGTTTGTTTGTTAAGAAATATATGTGTTCGCGAACCGAACCGTTCAGTTCACGAACACTTATCGAACGAGATTTTATGTTCGTGTTCGTTTGTTAAGGAAATGAACTTGTTCGTGTTTGTTTGTTAATTTTAGGCAAAGAACAAAAACGAATGTTGACAAACACAAATGAGCACACACTAATGTTCATGAACACAAATGGAAATAAATGAACAAAAACAATCGTTCATGAACCAAATATATAATACACTTACACTTATTAGATATTTAATTTGTCCGAATTTTGAAGTATTTAAATAAATATAAAAACTAAAAACACTAATGAACTATCGAACAGAAGCGAACACGTTACTGAATGTTCACGAACATAAACGAACGAACACAAACGAACTTCCCGCCGAACGGTTCACGAACTGTTCGCCGTACGTTTGGTTCGTTTGCAGCCCTAATTAAGAGTGATTACAATGTTTATATCAACCAATTACCCCAAATCGGTATTTGTCACTCGACCGGATCTGTGACTATGGTCATATCACACATTGGCTAACACGTTGTCCAATGGTGAAGATTATCAAGTAGTGTATACAAAACCACACATACCGGCAGTACTTGTAGATTACAAAAACTTAATCACTGTAATTACAACCTTGAAAACAAGTAGGGTTTTGAAAACAATTTGGTAAAAAGAGAATGACTCACATTGCAGGTTTAAACTGTCAAAGCTTGCCTACTGGTTAAGCTGGTAAACCTAGTTAAATATACAATGCAAACGAAACTAGCTTAGTAACTTAATACAACGTTTACGATAATCGCGAGATCGAAATCCTCACGACGAATGACAAAGTATAGCCCAATGTAGGCAGCACTTAAACATCCATCGAATCGGTTTTAATCGATCGGACCATAGCAGTGATCGAGTTATTACCCCGTTATTGCTGCAGAAATTCGAGGTTTTGATTGTATTTTGAAAGAAACAGACGATTGATCAGTGAAACGAACGTAATTTTTCATCGAAATATGTAATCTGATCCTGTGCCAACCCCTGGGCTTTATAGCCAAATTTGACCCGACCCGCGTGTCGCGACGGGCTCCGCCATTCCTGGCGCGAGTCGCAGGGATAAGCTATCTAGCCTAGACCTGTTTTGTGTCGAGTATAGCCTAGAAATGTGTCAAGTTCGAATGAAACGTGTCTAGATCTTCTGTCGCGAGTCGCGGAACATTTAGGGGATCCCCCATTGAGTTTTAGGGGGCCCTGTTGCTGGTTTCGTCCGTTTTTCCGTTTCGAGCCGCACCGTACTACCTGGGGTTCTAATTAGGGTTTCTTAGTGTGCCTTTTAGGAATAGGTAACAGAAAATTTGTGAGGTTGTTACACATTTTAAGTGGCTAATCTAATCTAGTATGTATATTTATATTTAATTTAAATAAAGAACAAGCAAGCAGTGTATCGGGAGTATCTATGACTAGGGTGTTTGGGGGCGTACATCGGGTAGGGTTTGTGGATTGCTCGGGTATAACAGGAACACAACACTGATTTCGAGGTCGCAGGTAGATGAGGTGTTGAGACCGGTTTGGCCTCTGGTAATATTTTTTAGTGAGTTTAATAATTTGTTTAATAGGTTTATTTGTTAACTTAAATGGGTATCATAGTTTGTATATTTATTTTTGATAAAATAAAAAAAACTTTAACAAGCTTTTTTATTTTATTAGGTTTCATTATGTATATTGTACATAAGAAAAGTTTCATGGTTGTTACTTGACATCTTTCCCCTCTCTACGCCCTAGAGGAGATGTCAACCGTCTAAATCCCACTCTCCATGTGGCCTGAATTTTTTAAAAATGTTTTTATATTTTAAGTTTTTTACCATATAAATTTAAAAAAAATGTCATAGAGACATATTTTTTATACCTGCCCCGAACATTAGAATTTTCAAAGATTCTTAGGGACGATAGTGGTTAAAGAGTAGTTAAAAAGTACTAAGTTTTAAACGTCTAACGCTAAAAACTTTTCTGAAAGATGTTTGTTTCAAACCAAATCATCCAATTTTTTTTCTATAAAACTTGTGGTCAGATTTAAAGGGTGAGTAGAAAAAAAATGAATGAAAAAGCTAGCACTGGAATAATAAATAAAAATTGAGTAAATTACAAGTTTTGTTCTTTATTTTTTTACCAAATTGCAGGCGGTGTCCTTTGTCTTTAAATTTGACGAGTTTTATCCTTAACGTTTCAAAATCCTGCATGTTATATACTTTGAGCCTAACACAGTTAATTTTTTCTGTTAAATTACGGTATTTTTGTAATTTTAGTAAGCAAATAAGGGTACTTTTGTGATTTTATGTATTTAGTTAAAAAAATTAAAATATATTAACTCAAAACCCCTCTCTCTCTTCAGCACTTGATCTATTAACGAGTTGAGCTTCACGAATGCGGTTTTGAAGATCATTAATGAGTTGAAGACAACGAATACCCTTCACATGAGTTTTACGACTAAGCGCGTCGGCCACAACATTCGCTTTGCCTGGATGGTAGCGAATTTCGCAGTCGTAGTCGTTTAACAATTCCACCCAATGACGTTGACACATGTTCAGTTCTTTTTGGTTAAAGATATGTTGATGGCTTTTATGGTCGGTGAAGACCACACACTTGGTACCATAAAGGTAGTGTCGCCAAATCTTCAAGGCAAAAACAACTGCGCCAAGTTCAAGGTCATAAGTAGTATATTTTTTCTCATGTATTTTTAGTTGCCTCGACGCGTAAGCGATAACCTTGTCTTGTTGCCTATGGACACAACCAAGTCCAAGGTTTGAAGCATCGCAATACACGACAAAGTCGTCGCTACCATCAGGAAGCGCGAGGATAGGAGCATTGCATAGCATGTCCTTGAGCGTTTGAAAAGATTCCTCTTGCTCGGGACCCTAAACAAAAGGTTTCTCTTTTTGAGTCAAAGAGGTTAAAGGAATAGCGATTTTTGAGAAGTTGGAGATAAAACGACGATTGTAACCAGCACGACCAAGAAATGAACGAATCGCAGACGGAGACTTAGGTGCGATCCAATTCTTCACAGCTTCGATTTTAGCGGGATCAACGTGAATACCACGTTCGTTGACAGTATGACCAAGGAATTGAACTTTTTTTTAACCAAAATTCACTTTTAGAGAATTTGGCGTAAAGACGTTCAGTACGCAGAAGCTAAAGGATAAGACGCAAGTGTTGCTTGTGCTTTTCTTGAGTCTTGGAGTAGATAAGAATATTGTCGATGAAGACCATCACGAAACGGTCCAAGTATGCTTTGCACACACGGTTCATCAAATCCATGAAAACAACATTTTTCACAAATATAGGAAAATGATTTTTTTCCTATTTTGGACTAGAAATAAATATAATAAAATGAGCGGGTTTTATATATTTATTTGTGGGTTTTTGTTCTATGTTGCAAGAGCTTCGCAACAAACTAAACCACGTCCAAAACGGAGCTAAGATGAATGAAATATCGATGCTCAAAGTTGGGTGTTTGAAACATTGAATGCTGAAACAAAAGAGAAAGTAGCACCTTGTCCCACATCGGAGGAGAGATGGAACTTAAATGGGTATTTAAGGTGGAACTCTCCATCCTTATTGTTTCATGGAAGCACACACTAGTGTCCTCGCGAAGGGTGCGGAGCACCTAACTCGCACTCGCACACGCTCGCGCGCGCGTGGCGTGGCGTGGGCGATGAGGCGCTTTGATGGCGCACTTTGCACTTCGCATGCTCGCATCGCCGAGAGCCGCCTTTGTATTTTTGACCATGTGCGCGTGGTTGATCACAGGGGCTGCAAGGACCAAGTAGCGTGCGAGTTCGACGCGCGTGACGTGGCACAAAGGCGCGCGGTTGTGCATGGGTCCTGTTGTGCGTGCGCGGCGCACCAGAGTGAGCCAATACAGCGCGACTGTGTGGCGTGCTCGTAGAGGCTCACAGGTGACGTGGCGCACGCGCGCATGGTCCTAATTCAGGGTGGCGCATGCGCGCATGGCAGTGAGCCAGTTGGACGCACCATGCATGAGCGTGCAGACCTGCGCGCGCAAGGACGCGCGCGCACCAGTGTCTCTTGCGCGCGCGCGCGTTCAGAAGCTTTCAGCATTTAATAGAAATGCAGTTACACTTCAGCAACGAAACTGCCAAGTCAAACGGTTATGGCTGAGAATTAAATGACATATTAAATTGCATTGAAGACGTTTAATGCAATTTAAACCTCTCATTTAATTCGTTTTTTGGCTGTTTCATATCAGGAGCTGTATATATAGAGCTCCATACCTTGCTGCTGAACACACCACGAAAACCCAGTAACACAACAGCTTATGCAAACTACTCTCTCTCTACTAATCTTCATCCTGCTCTCTTCAAGGTAACCTTCGGGTTGTAGGCGAACTCCGGCAGTACCGCTGCTTCAGCTGTTGTACCCTGGGAAACAAAAGGAGTACTCTTGGGAGACTCGGAATTTGTTTTAAGGGAAGTGTGTGGACACGTGCCTCAGCCATTCTTCTTCTACCCTTTTTTTCTTGTATTTGTCTTTATTTCAGTTGTAATTTGTATTGTAATTTCAACTTTCTTATTTCTGTATTGTAATCAGTAAATTAAATTTGTTTATTTTATTTAAATTACGCGAACGGTTCCTACAATCTTAAAACAAATTTTTAAAACCGTTCGTGTAAACAAAACCATTCTGTTTGTGATTCAAACCAGTTTTGTTTTCACTCAGTTTGTGTTTTAAAAACAGTTTTTTTTTGTGTTTTCATCTTCAAAGGAGCGACTTTGGTTGAAAACATTTTTTGATTACTTCAGAATTTGTCCTATAAATTGTTAATAAACTTTCTGCCTTGGTCATCAAAGTTGGACTTAGAAGCCAATCAGTAAGTTCTAATTATTAAAAATTTTCTGTTTTTGGTCTTCAAAGTTGGACTTAGAAGCCTAAACAGTAAATTTGTGGTAAAATTAAAATTTACTAGTTTACCTCTGGTTTTTGCGTAAATCGGATTTGTTTTACTAAACTTGAAAATTTTAATTTTTTCAGCATGTCGAACGAAAATGTCAACGTTAACAACACCACAAATGTTGTGACGGGAACCCCCCTGAACGCCACCACTGTGGGAGCGTCCACAGTGGCTAATCACGCTGAACGACCCGAGAAGTTCTCAGGTCTACACTTTAAGAGGTGGCAGCAGAAGATGTTCTTCTATCTGACCACCATAAACCTTGCGAGGTTCTTAACGGAAACAGCTCCCCAACCTGTGGAAGGGGAGACCGATACACAAAGACAGTGTGCGGTAGATGCGTGGAAGCATTCGGATTTCATATGTCGTGGCTATGTGTTAAACGGCTTGTCGGATGCGTTGTATAATGTGTACTACAACGTCAAGACTTCCAAAGACCTTTGGGATGCCTTGGACAAGAAGTACAAAACGGAGGATGCTGGCACAAAGAAATTTGTGGTAGCCCGTTTCTTGGATTTCAAAATGGTTAATTCTAAAACAGTTATGAATCAAGTCCAAGAATTCCAAATTATACTTCATGACTTCTCTGCGGAAGGCATGACACTTAGCGAGACATTCCAAGTGGCAGCGATGATTGAAAAGTTACCACCTAGTTGGGTTGATTTTAAGAATGATCTTAAACACAAACGAAAGGAGATGACTATAGAGGACCTTATTGTTCGTCTTCGGATAGAAGAGGACAATAGAATTGCCCAAAAAGGCAGCCTTGTGCAGACTAGTGCTAGCGCAAATCTGGTTGAGCATGGGCAATCCTCTAAGGGCAATAAGGGCAAGGGGAAAAAGGACAAAGGGAAAGCAAAGGCTAGCAAACTTGACCGAAGAAAGGGGTTGTGAAAAAGAAACCTCAGACGTTCCAAGGGACTTGTTACAACTGTGACGAGCCGTGGCATCGGGCTAACCAATGCAAGAAACCAAAGCGTGAGCGTGCGCACATGGTGGATGAAGATGGAATGCCTTTGGTGGCAATGATTTCCGACAAAACCGCAATGTTGGATGAGGTCAATGTTGTGACCAACACTCCAAAAGGATGGTGGGTTGATACGGGAGCGACCCGTCATGTGTGCCCAGACAGGAGCCTCTTTACCACCTTCAAGGAGCTTGCGAGAGATGAGAAGCTGTACATTGGAAATGCAGCCACCGCGGACATCAAGGGTGAAGGAACGCTGATTTTGAAGTGGACTTCAGGGAAGGAGCTCACTTTAAGCAACGTGTTATATGTCCCAGACTTGCGCAAGAGCCTAGTCTCGGGTTGGTTGCTTAATAAGTTTGGATTTCATTTAGTTTTTGAGAGCGATCAATTTGTACTAACTAAACGAGGAATGTATGTAGGCAAGGGCTATGCCCAAAATGGAATGTTTAAGTTGAATGTAATGGCAGTCAAGAAAAACATGAATAAAATTACTACTACTTCTACTTATATGCTTAAGTTTTCTGATTCGAATAAATGGCATGGTAGATTAGGTCACGTTAATTTTAATTCAATACGCCGTTTAATCAATTTAAATTGTATACCAACATTCCATATTGATTCACATTATAAATGTGAAACATGCGTTGAATCCAAACTTACAAGATCATCATCAAAATCGGTTGAACGAATAACCGAACCCCTTGATTTAATTCACACTGATATTTGTGATTTAAAAGCGGTACCCACAAGAGGTGGAAATAAGTACTTCATCACGTTTATTGATGATAGTACTAAATATTGCTATGTATATTTACTAAAAAGTAAAGATGAAGCAATAAGTAAATTTATATTGTATAAAAATGAAGTTGAGAATCAACTTCAAAAGAAGATAAAAGCTTTGCGAAGCGACCGAGGAGGCGAGTATGTACATGAGTGTACACCTCCTTATTCTCCACAATCAAATGGCGTGGCGGAACAACCGTTCATTGAAAGAAATGATGAACGCCATGTTGATAAGTTCTGGGGTGAGCCAGGAAATGTGGGGGGAAGCCATTCTCTCGGCTAGTTATCTTTTGAACAAGATACCACTCAAAAAGAGAGACGAAACTCCATATGAGTTATGGAAAAGGAAGAAGCCTTCATACAAATACTTGAAAGTGTGGGGGTGCCTAGCAAAGTTGATTGTACCACCTCCTAAGGCTCTTAGGATAGGACCCAAAACTGTTGATTGCATATTTATTGGGTATGTGCATCAAAGTAGTGCACATCGATTTCTTGTACATGAGTCCAAGAATCCTGATGTACACGTAAACACTATCATGGAGGTGAATCCTAACGTTGTGTCTTACTTTGAAAATGTGTTTCCTTTGAGAAGACAAACACACGCAACGTCATCAACACCTAATTTTGAAGTAGGTGAAAGCTTATCTACACCAGTTGATGAGGTAGTTCATGATAAGACACATGAACGACCTGAGGTTGAAGAAAGTGATCGTAGGCGAAGTAAAAGGCCAAGGGTTGAAAAATCCTTCGGTCCAGACTTCGTTAGCTATATGGTTGAGGGCGAGCCCAATACATATCGCGAAGTGGTTTCCTCTTCAGAAGGACCTAAATGGAAAGAAGCAATAAGGAATGAAATTGATTCTATATTGCAAAATCATACTTGGGAGTTAGTAGATCTTCCACCTGGTTGCAAACCACTTGGATATCGTTGGATATTCAAAAGGAAGATGAAAACTGATGGAAGTATTGATAAACACAAGGCTAGGTTGGTGATTAAAGGATTTAGACAAAAGGAAGGTCTAGATTACTTTGATACCTACTCGCTTGTGACGCGCATAACCTCGATTAGATTGGTTCTTGCTATAGCGGCTTTAAGAAATTTGGAAGTTCACTAAATGGACGTTAAAACCGCATTTCTAAATGGCGATTTAGAAGAAGAGATTTACATGGAGCAACCTGAAGGTTTCTCTGCCCCAGGTCAAGAGGGTAAAGTACGTAAACTCGTCAAGTCTTTGTATGGCTTGAAGCAAGCACCAAAACAATGGCACCAAAAGTTTGATCATGTCATGATTGACAATGGTTTCAAAATAAATGAGTGCGACAAATGTGTTTATTTCAAAGACACAAATGAAGGTTATGTGATATTATGCCTTTATGTAGATGGTATGCTTATCATTGGGAGTAATGATAAAATTATCAAAGCAACTAAAAGCATGTTGAAAGCGAGATTTGACATGAAAGACATGGGTTTAGCGGATGTGATTCTTGGAGTAAAGATCATAAGAACCTAAGATGGTCTTGTGTTAAGTCAATCTCACTATGTGGATAAAATTCTTGGAAAATTCAACTCGGGAGATACGAGTGTAGCTCGAACTCCAGTTGATACCTCCCAACATCTCAAGAAAAATAAAGGAGATGGAGTTGCTCAGTTAGAGTATTCAAGAATTATTGGCAGTCTAATGTATCTAATGACATGTACTAGACCCGACTTGGCTTACGCGGAGAGTAGGCTAAGTAGATACACCAGCAATCCGTGCGCGAATCATTGGAAGGCTATCACGAGGGTGCTTAGATATATAAGATACACAAGAGATTATGGACTGCATTATATCCGACAACCAGCAGTGATCGAAGGATACACTGATGCAAACTGGATATCGGATAACAAAGATTCCAAATCAACAAGTGGTTACGTGTTTACACTTGGAGGAGCTGCTATTGCTTGGAAGTCTTCTAAGCAAATGGTCATAGCGAGATCCACAATGGAATCTGAATTTATCGCCTTGGATAAGTCAGGCGAGGAGGCGGAATGGCTACGTCAATTCGTGGAATATATTCCAAGATGGCCAAAGCCTTTGCCAGCCATATGTGTACATTGTGATAGCTAATCAGCGATTGGTAGAGCTCAAAACTTGATGTACAATGGCAGATCAAGGCATATGCGACGTAGACATAACACGGTACGACAACTACTCTCAACGGGTGTTATCACAATTGATTATGTGAGATCAAAGGATAACATTGCAGACCCGTTTACAAAAGGCTTAAGCAGAGAGTTAGTAGAAATGTCGTCAAGAGGAATGGGACTAAAGCCCGTGAGAAATGGGAATATGAGGGAAACTTAACTTAGTTGACTGGAGATCTCAAGATCTAAGTTCAATAGGACAACTTAATCATATTACCAAAACGGAGTCACACTAAATAAAAGGGAGTTATATACACTTCCTAGTCCATTCCAATCAGTGACATTGAAGTGAGGCTAAGCATATTAAGGTTAACGATTTCGGGAAATCAAATAACCATGATACTTTTAATGATTCATGGGAATCACCTATGTTAGAGAGAAGTGGGGTCGCTTCAAATGGATTTGTGGGGTGCGCAAATCCTAGAGCTCTCGCAGAACCAGGCTAGTGTTCCAGGACCATAATAGGACACGAAAATGAGGAGTTGGCCAAACCAGGGAGAGTATTGTGTGAAGTGTATTGTCGTTTACACAAATGGTGGTATGTTCAAGGACATCGCGTCTACACACCGCTAGTAAGCTAAGTGTGCTTCACAAAAGAAGGTTCAAAGGTGACAACCTACCTAGCTTGCAATACTCAACTGTCGAAGTTTATCGTTGAAAAGTGTAAGAAAAAGATCCATTTCCATACATGTGGGGGATTGTTGGAAATTTGATGAAAATATCATTTTTCATATGGGGGATTGTTGGAAAAATAGGTGAAAATAGCATTTTTCACAAATATAGGAAAATGATTTTTTCCTATTTTGGACTAGAAATAAAAAATAATAAAATGAGCGGGTTTTATATATTTATTTGTGGGTTTGTGTTCTATGTTGCAAGAGCTTCGCAACGAACTAAACCACTGTAACGCCCTGTTTTTCGTAACCTTCCTTATTTAGCAAGCGAGTCATGTATTCGTATTTTTGGAAACTTGCTTCTCTAAAAAAATCGTATTTCGTTCGTATCAATGTAATACGAGACTTATATTTATCTAACGCTTCATTACATGTTACATATGCTTGTTTAAACATTTCCATACTTCACATTATTTCTTACAATACGACAATCATGTTCACATACTTATTTAGCATTTTAATTCATGTCTTATATGCATTTTAGACCAAAAAAATGTTAGTTTATACATAAAATACCATTGTAACACCTTTCTACCTTACAAATGAACAACTTATGCTACAAAGAGAAAAGTTATAAGTTGTCCAAGATCAGCGATCGGACAACAACAACCCTTTAGAATGTTTTTTTTTATTGTTTGAAACCTAACCACTTGACGCTTTTCATAAATAATTGTGTGTTTAAATAACCTAACAATATGTATTATACCAAAGCTTTTATGTCACACACACAAAAAAAAAGAAAATGAAAAGACTAAACAGTCTTGCGGCTCTTGTGGCTGAAGTTGTTTTGGTGTTTTAATTATAATTTTCCATTCAACCACATAATATTAAACTTGATTAAATGGATAGTTGGATGATTCATTAAATAAACATCTTAGCACCACCTAAGTTGCAACACATAAAAAAAAAAGAAAAATAAATAAATTAATTGAATGGTTCAACAGCCTTTCGGCCGGACTTCACTGCCATCATCAAATTCATTTTTCTATTAAGTGGTTTCTTGCATTATGACCTTCTTTAGTATTTGAATAAACAATACATATCATAGATGCTTGATATGTACCACTAATAGGTGTATATCCTCGTTAAAAAAATATATATATATATAATAAGAAGAAAGAAACTGCCAAGCAGCGATCGGAACTTCTACAGCACTTAACTCTTTGGTTTTTAATATTTAACCCCCAACAACATGTATTTAAAGCTCATTAACCCAACCCTATGTGCTTAAGTGTAGAAAAAAAAAACCTAAATCCATTCTTTTGCATATCATCAGCCTCCATCTTCATCATTTCCTCTTTCTTTCTTGAACCGCCGTAAACAACCACGGCAACCACCACCACTTGCAGCCCGTTTGACACCCTCCGAACCACCTTCACATTGCCAGAGTTCAGTCGCAGTCACCGGGAAACCCGCAAGACGCCGCAACCATCGGAGACCGGGAAGACGACGGAGATACCCTCGTCGGAAAGACTCGAAGTCCTGGAAACCTTCGTTCTTTCACTGTTTCGGTATATGTTCTTTAATCCGATCAAGTCGTTTTCTTTTCTTCTTTATTTATACTAATGGATCAGTAACTCACAAACAACTATACCTTCTCTTTTGTTCCTTGTTAATCGTTTTGGCATTTTAAACTACTGTTAGTTGTTATCAAGTTCCAAAAAAAAACAGAAACAGTTTGGATGGGATGGTTTTAATGGAATTCTTTTCTTAATTCTTTTTTTTAAATAAATAATAATATGAATTAAATAGTTTATATTCTTTTATAATTAAAACTCTCTTCATTGCCATTGCCAAGTGACCTATACTACTACATGTTAGGAGGTGTTTGGATGTACATTCAGTATAACTTTTTTATTTTAATAATTTTTTTTGTTTTTTTCATAATGTGTTTCAAGTACTAATCCGGTTTTGGCCACTTTTGGGAGATTTTAAGTTTTATTCATTTTTCCTTTGTTACAAAATAGAACCTTTATAAATCCTATTCTATAAAAAAATTCTTTAAAAAAAAAAAACCTTTAAATCCTATAATAACCAGACGTTTTTTTTTATTTCTTTTTTTACATAGATACCTTACTAAACCATGATGTTAACCACCAATAATCTTTTATGCATTTTTTTTTTCTCATTTATAATAAACTCCAAAATTAATTAAGTTATCAAAATTATTTTAATTTTATTAACAAGATAAATTATAATTAATCAATTCGTAAACCCTAAATATTAGGAATTATATCTAACTTGTAATTATTAACTTGATCGTGTTATTATAACATCTAGGATAATCACTCCCGTTCGTTCTCTTGGAATTACTCAATCTTTACTCGTTCGTTATTTCAAGGGATCTTCAAATGCAACTATTGTGAGTATACTTGAACCCCTTTTTCGTTTACCACTTTTGGGGTGTAACATGTTTACCTATCAACAAACTTACACATGAACATTTTGCTTAAACACATGAACATTCCTATAACATGCTTGTATACGTGATGACTTGATACTTTAAACTTGGGTTATTCTTATGTGTTGAACTTATCATTAACTTCGTACGAGCCAAACCTTGACATATGTAGCGCTATAGGATTAACGACCCGCCCGTAAACTTGAGGTTATGTCTTGAGCATATTGCGTTTTCTTGGTTTGATATGTTAGACACATGCCATATTTAAGGTTTATCTTGAATCATATGCTTGCCATGAGGAATTGATCACACTTTTTTAACTTATGCTATGTACGTACCAAACTTGTATACTCGCCTTTGCTTTTGCATTGAATTGTATTTTTAAACATGTTACAGGTTGATGATGATGAAATGAAAACGGATAGCAAAGATGCCTAAATACTCACTTAGACGTTTAGGTTTAAAGTGTTGTATCAATTTTGTTTATGTTATGTTGAACAATGTTGTTATTTGCTTTTCTTGTAATGTTTTGACATTTATTTTGGAAATGAAATTTGGATTATTAAATTATTGTCACAAATAGCGTTATGATGTCTCGAGCAATCTTCACACTTCGTCTCATCCCGATGTTTCCGCCATTGGTTGGGGTGTGACAGATTGGTATCAGAGCCATAACTATAGGGAATTAGGGAAAGTAGGAATGCTTTAGCCTAGTCTATAGTTTTAGAGCTTTATTCTTATATTTTACTTGAAACTACTTGCAAGCTACCTTATTTGTTCTTATTTATTCTCTTTTGATCTTTTAAGCATATATGTCGCTTATGTGTTAACACTTGGCATGCTATATTTGCTTTATTATGTTCTAATACATGTTTTATTGTCCCATTCATTATGTGCTATTCTTAATATGCTTCATTGTGCGTTTAAATTTGTTTGTTTATTCCTTTAACATACTCTTTCCCTCATGCATTTTACTCGACTATTCTAAATCCGTAAACACTCGCATTATACAAATGAGACGAATTCACCAAAATAGGCGTGAAACCCACAATTTGGTGAACGACTCTCAATCTATCTATTCTTCTTTTTACACGAGATATCGCCATTAAGCTAGGAGTGAAATCCACATCTTAATGGTAAATCTCAAATTTCAAATTCTAGTGGACCCTTGTCAACATGTCGAAACTAAATTTTGACCCGACGAGTACCAACCACACTTAGGATACGAAATCGTCAAGTTAGGGGTGAAACCCGCACCTTGGCGACTAGTTCCACTCCTTGATATTTTTTTTTAAAATCCCGCCAAGTCTCGAAATTTCGATTGATTTGGGACATGTAGTAACCGGAAGGGTAAATACCGTTAACCGACTTGTCGGCGAGAGTATTTTACCTATTAGGCCAAAGCATGCTCCTCAAATTCAAAAGACTTTTCGACCACTTTGGTTAGTCAAAGTTCCGTTTTGGAACCATCCAAATTTTGATCAAACATGTGTTTCTATTATTTATTTATACGATGCAATCTTTCAAACTCGAGTTTACTTTCGATTTCTCTTTTCACATACACAACATATCGAACCTTTTCCATACATTTATATATATGCATGATTTCATATAATTTAAATTCATATTCCTTGTAACGACGAGTGGAGACATATCATTAAGATTGGAGTGATTTCCTTACCTTGACGATTAACTCCACTCCCCTTTTCTTAAAAAAAAAAACAACATCACCAACGAGTTAGGGGTGATTCCCTTACCTAGGTGATCGTTACCAAAACGCCTCTTCAAAATATCTTATTATGCAAACTCGATCATATTTTATACCCAAATTGTTTATCATTATTCAAAATACCCACTCATACCGATTTCAAAATACATTGTTTTATCAAACGTACTTCTTATTCTACAATCTATTTTTCACTCAACTCATATACACGAGATTCTTAATCATGTCTTAAAACGTTTTATTACTCGAACTCCAAAACCTTACGAAATGCTACCTATCAATTAAATCGGTCCAACGAAACTCTTGCCCATGAACTTCATATTCGACTTAATCACTAAAACTTGCTCACATTATATCGTCATACTAGAGACTTCCATTCTTAATTGAAACCAAACCAACCTTTCTCAATTACTTATAGGATCTTATAGATATTATGAGATCGTTTTACCAAAGAATATTTCCAACATCAACGAACCATTTGTCAAAACCCTTTAAAATGAACACTAAGACCTTTGATAAATCCCTTTTCCAAGGATCAACGTATTCACAAAAACTCCAAAATTTCTTGTTTTGATGAAACGAACTTACTTTTTCGAAGACCTTTTCCTACACCTATTTTCCAAAACACGTGGGCAAGAAGACTTCATGGGGACTGACCATCTTCGGATTTCGTAAACTCTTTTAAAACAAAGGTAGCATTTCCATTCATTACAAAATACGATATGCATGACCAATAAGTACTTTATATCCTCTTACATATGCAAACTATATTCTACCTTTTAAACCAAGCTCAATCTAAATTTGATTCAATAAACTCAACGTTTCGTTTAAACAACTATACATGCATATCATCATACACGTTTTTGTCGCTTCATCGCGACAATTTCACTTATATCGTTCGTATTTACATGCTCAACCTTTTGAGCACTCTTACATACGTAACTTTGTTATGTTTCAACTAATACTATATACGTAATCATTAGTATTTGTACTCACACTCTCACTCATATTCATAACAACGCATTTTATGCTTATACTTATAATCGTATTCATACTTGTACTCATGCGTTTTAGGCTTATAATTATATTTTTACGTTTCATGCTTACACGTATACTCATACTACTCGTACGTTTGATACCCATACTTACGTGTATATTCATACTTAAACTTATACTTATGCTCATAATTTTGCTTATACTCATGATTCATACATTCGTACTTATACACGAGCGTAATCCGAGAGATTCGCTTGCGTGGGTCCCATACATACTTAAGTATTGAATTGCTTACATACTATATTCTTATACGTACACATTCTTATTCTTTTTATGTATACCCTGATTCATACACAACTAGTACAAGCTATGCAGATCATGCGACGATCAAAATAATCGCGGGTGCACACGGGATTATAGTGATAGGCGTATGAGAACCATAGAGTGTACTACAGTGTATGGTAAGACACGGAACGTAACTTGACACCGAATACGCGACCGACGTAACATGGTTAAAACATGGTGGATAAGCCGCTGGTACTTCCTATATATAAGTGTTTTCACCATGTTAACAAACTTTCGTAAAACGTGCCATGAGAAATTCCGTGCTTTACAGACCCTTTAGACCTGATACAAAACTTTAATAACTCGCAAACGCAGTGCTAGGCGCGCGATATCCGATTATCCCCGACAAGAACTCATTCTTAACACATCGCTTTCGTTTATCCAATACTAACACCGTTCTTATACTTGCATACAATTATTAGACCAATCGTTCACTCTTATACCTCCATTATTCCCCGTCATTCTTTGTCTTTTATACAAACCCCACTTACAACCAATCGGTTTAAACGTTCAAATCCTAAAATACTTCCTTGCTTTTAAAACTATCTTCCATTCCTTACTTATGCGCAAACACACTTAGTTAATTGGTCGTTACCTCCAAAACCGTTTGACACGAAAACTTTTCTTAAGATAACATATTTTAAAATACCTCTCCATTTCAAGTTATTCGAACTTATTTAAACTAACCTTGCCTATACATACCTGCACGTTTTACTTATGATTGACGCATCAAATCACCTTAGTAAATAAGTTACATTTACAAATCAAATATTTTCACTTTTCGGAGTTTCATACATTTCAACTCATTCCAAAGACTTCAAAATCTCAATTTTAGTCAATCATTCTTTTAGCCAAAATACCTTTTAATGTCTTCTTCTCGAATAAATTTCGGGACGAAATTTCCTAAAGGAGGGGAGACTGTAACGCCCTGTTTTTCGTAACCTTCCTTATTTAGCAAGCGAGTCATGTATTCCTATTTTTGGAAACTTGCTTCTCTAAAAAAATCGTATTTCGTTCGTATCAATGTAATACGAGACTTATATTTATCTAACGCTTCATTACATGTTACATATGCTTGTTTAAACATTTCCATACTTCACATTATTTCTTACAATACGACAATCATGTTCACATACTTATTTAGCATTTTAATTCATGTCTTATATGCATTTTAGACCAAAAAAATGTTAGTTTATACATAAAATACCATTGTAACACCTTTCTACCTTACAAATGAACAACTTATGCTACAAAGAGAAAAGTTATAAGTTGTCCAAGATCAGCGATCGGACAACAACAACCCTTTAGAATGTTTTTTTTTATTGTTTGAAACCTAACCACTTGACGCTTTTCATAAATAATTGTGTGTTTAAATAACCTAACAATATGTATTATACCAAAGCTTTTATGTCACACACACAAAAAAAAAGAAAATGAAAAGACTAAACAGTCTTGCGGCTCTTGTGGCTGAAGTTGTTTTGGTGTTTTAATTATAATTTTCCATTCAACCACATAATATTAAACTTGATTAAATGGATAGTTGGATGATTCATTAAATAAACATCTTAGCACCACCTAAGTTGCAACACATAAAAAAAAAAAAGAAAAATAAATAAATTAATTGAATGGTTCAACAGCCTTTCGGCCGGACTTCACTGCCATCATCAAATTCATTTTTCTATTAAGTGGTTTCTTGCATTATGACCTTCTTTAGTATTTGAATAAACAATACATATCATAGATGCTTGATATGTACCACTAATAGGTGTATATCCTCGTTAAAAAAATATATATATATATATAATAAGAAGAAAGAAACTGCCAAGCAGCGATCGGAACTTCTACAGCACTTAACTCTTTGGTTTTTAATATTTAACCCCCAACAACATGTATTTAAAGCTCATTAACCCAACCCTATGTGCTTAAGTGTAGAAAAAAAAAAACCTAAATCCATTCTTTTGCATATCATCAGCCTCCATCTTCATCATTTCCTCTTTCTTTCTTGAACCGCCGTAAACAACCACGGCAACCACCACCACTTGCAGCCCGTTTGACACCCTCCGAACCACCTTCACATTGCCAGAGTTCAGTCGCAGTCACCGGGAAACCCGCAAGACGCCGCAACCATCGGAGACCGGGAAGACGACGGAGATACCCTCGTCGGAAAGACTCGAAGTCCTGGAAACCTTCGTTCTTTCACTGTTTCGGTATATGTTCTTTAATCCGATCAAGTCGTTTTCTTTTCTTCTTTATTTATACTAATGGATCAGTAACTCACAAACAACTATACCTTCTCTTTTGTTCCTTGTTAATCGTTTTGGCATTTTAAACTACTGTTAGTTGTTATCAAGTTCCAAAAAAAAACAGAAACAGTTTGGATGGGATGGTTTTAATGGAATTCTTTTCTTAATTCTTTTTTTTAAATAAATAATAATATGAATTAAATAGTTTATATTCTTTTATAATTAAAACTCTCTTCATTGCCATTGCCAAGTGACCTATACTACTACATGTTAGGAGGTGTTTGGATGTACATTCAGTATAACTTTTTTATTTTAATAATTTTTTTTTTTCATAATCTGTTTCAAGTACTAATCCGGTTTTGGCCACTTTTGGGAGATTTTAAGTTTTATTCATTTTTCCTTTGTTACAAAATAGAACCTTTATAAATCCTATTCTATAAAAAAATTCTTTAAAAAAAAAAACCTTTAAATCCTATAATAACCAGACGTTTTTTTTTTATTTCTTTTTTTACATAGATACCTTACTAAACCATGATGTTAACCACCAATAATCTTTTATGCATTTTTTTTCTCATTTATAATAAACTCCAAAATTAATTAAGTTATCAAAATTATTTTAATTTTATTAACAAGATAAATTATAATTAATCAATTCGTAAACCCTAAATATTAGGAATTATATCTAACTTGTAATTATTAACTTGATCGTGTTATTATAACATCTAGGATAATCACTCCCGTTCGTTCTCTTGGAATTACTCAATCTTTACTCGTTCGTTATTTCAAGGGATCTTCAAATGCAACTATTGTGAGTATACTTGAACCCCTTTTTCGTTTACCACTTTTGGGGTGTAACATGTTTACCTATCAACAAACTTACACATGAACATTTTGCTTAAACACATGAACATTCCTATAACATGCTTGTATACGTGATGACTTGATACTTTAAACTTGGGTTATTCTTATGTGTTGAACTTATCATTAACTTCGTACGAGCCAAACCTTGACATATGTAGCGCTATAGGATTAACGACCCGCCCGTAAACTTGAGGTTATGTCTTGAGCATATTGCGTTTTCTTGGTTTGATATGTTAGACACATGCCATATTTAAGGTTTATCTTGAATCATATGCTTGCCATGAGGAATTGATCACACTTTTTTAACTTATGCTATGTACGTACCAAACTTGTATACTCGCCTTTGCTTTTGCATTGAATTGTATTTTTAAACATGTTACAGGTTGATGATGATGAAATGAAAACGGATAGCAAAGATGCCTAAATACTCACTTAGACGTTTAGGTTTAAAGTGTTGTATCAATTTTGTTTATGTTATGTTGAACAATGTTGTTATTTGCTTTTCTTGTAATGTTTTGACATTTATTTTGGAAATGAAATTTGGATTATTAAATTATTGTCACAAATAGCGTTATGATGTCTCGAGCAATCTTCACACTTCGTCTCATCCCGATGTTTCCGCCATTGGTTGGGGTGTGACAACCACGTCCAAAATGGAGCTAAGATGAATGAGATATTGATGCTCAAAGTTGGGTGTTTGAAACATTGAATGCTGAAACAAAAGGGAAAGTAGCACCTTGTCCCACATCGGAGGAGAGATGGAACTTAAATGGGTATTTAAGGTGGAACTCTCCATCCTTATTGTTTCATGGAAGCACACACTAGTGTCCTCGCGAAGGGTACGGAGCACCCTAACTCGCACTCGCACTCGCACACGCTCGCTCGCGTGCGCGCGTGGCGTGGGCGATGAGGCGCTTTGATGGCGCACTTTGCACTTCGCACGCTCGCATCGCCGCGAGCCACTTGAGAGCCGCCTTTGAATTTTTGACCACGTGCGCGTGGTTGATCACAGGGGCTGCAAGGACTAAGTAGCGTGCGGGTTCGACGCGCGTGACGTGGCTGTCCGCGCGCGAGTACCAGTGGCACGAAGGTGCGCGGTTGCGCATGGTGCATGGGTCCTGTTGTGCGTGCGCGGCGCACCAGAGTGAGCCAATACGGCGCGACTGTATGGCGTGCTCGTAGAGGCTCACAGGTGACGTGGCGCACGCGTGCATGGTCCTAAGTCAGGGTGGCGCATGCGCGCATGGCAGTGAGCCAGTTGGATGCACCGCGCATGAGCGTGCAGACCTGCGCGCGCAAGGACGCGCGCGCACCAGTGTCTCTTGCGCGCGCGCGCGCAGAAGCTTCAGCATTCAATAGAAATGCAGTTACACTTCAGCAACGAAACTGCCAAGTCAAACGGTTATGACTGAGAATTAAATGACGTAATAAATTGCATTGAAGACGTTTAATGCAATTTAAACCTCTCATTTAATTTGTTTTTTGGCTGTTTCATATCAGGAGCTGTATATATAGAGCTCCATACCTTGCTGCTGAACACACCACGAAAACCCAGCAACACAACAGCTTATGCAAACTACTCTCTCTCTACTAATCTTCATCCTGCTCTCTTCAAGGTAACCTTCGGGTTGTAGGCGAACTCCGGCAGTACCGCTGCTTCGGCTGTTGTACCCTGGGAAACAAAACGAGTACTCTTGGGAGACTCGGAATTTGTTTTAAGGGAAGCGTGTGTACACGTGTCTCTCAGCCATTCTTCTTCTACCCTTTTTTTCTTGTATTTGTCTTTATTTCAGTTGTAATTTGTATTGTAATTTCAGCTTTCTTATTTCTGTATTGTAATCAGTAAATTAAATTTGTTTATTTTATTTAAATTACGCGAACGGTTCCTACAGACCATGGTTTATGGTAAAAAGGGCGAAACTATAAATTAGTCATGTAATGATTAAGAATTTATGAGTTTTCGTTAAGATTACCTTATAGTGTAGTCTAATAATGAGAAAAAGGGTAAAAATAGAAATTTGGTCAAGTGTCAACTAATGTAAATCGAAGCTAAAAGTATACCCATGGCGTAACCGAAATGGGTTGAGCGTGTAAGAAAAGAATTTGTGAGAAAAGGATTTGGTGGTAAAATCCGAAATGGGTTGGATGTATAAATTAGAAATCAAAAACCATCTTTTTAATTTATGCAACGTTTGGTCATATAGTCCAAACGGGTCAAATGGTGATGATAACACCATTTGACAATATCGACTAATGTGGTTGTCAAGTCTTATGTTAACAGGAGCGATTAGCAATTTGGATAATTGCGTCGCCATAGAATATGGGATAATTGAAGCGAAGTATAAATTGGGTCTATTTGTTGGCCCGGGCCAGGTACGTATATATAGACTTATAATTATATATATATATATATATATATATATATATATATATATATATATATATATATATATATATATGTAGGGATATGGTAAAAAGTGTCTAAAATGTGAGAAGGGTAAGAAGTGTTTTAAACCATTTGATATTTGATCTAATGGTTGAGATCAATAGGGTATAAAAATGTAAATTGTGTTTAAATTAGAAGGACCTTATGTAAAATTGAAGGGCAATAGTGTCTTTTCCAATGTTTCAAATATGGTAACCGTATCCTACACAACCAAAACCCCCATTAATCTCCTAAAAACTAGCTATTCAAATTTAATTGCTAAATTATATCGATCCTCAATTCTAAAAATACAAAAATATGTAACTGCTGCAAGAAACGTATAACACTATACATCCATCATATAACACTATACATCTATCATATAACACTATACATCTATCATATAACACTATATAACAATATATAACACTATACATCCATCATAGATATGCTACCAGAAAAATATAACACTATATAACACTATGCATCCATCATCTAACACTATATAACCAAAGAACACTATATAACACCATGTAACACTATATAAAAAATATATAACACTATACAGTTCTGAATGGTTGTTGCACTACAGAATTAATAATTTATGGTGTTATATAGTGTTTTTTGATGGTTGCGCTACATAATTATGTAACACCAAAAACCATATTATAACACCATATAACACCAAGTAACACTATATAACACTATATAAAAAATATATAACACTATACAGTTCTGAATGGTTGTTGCACTACAGAATTATATAACACTACACAAATTCGTAGATTAATTCCTAAATTCGAATTCCTATAATAAAGGGTGGCGGTTATTTTGGGCAGTTATCTTTTAATCAATTAATTGAAAGAAATAGAAAATTACTAATTCACCCTTTTTGAATTAATTTAGATATAGGACACTTGTCATCACCACATTATTTCTCACTCTTCTCACAAAAGTAGGACTTTGTACAGGATCCTCTACCATATATATATATATATATATATATATATATATATATATATGCAATGTTAGTCAAATATTTAGTGGAAGTCCTTCATTGTAAAATGAAGGATTGAAATGGACCAAAATACCCATGAACGCTAAACCGGGTAAACGGTCCTTATGAGTCGTTTAAGAACGTGCATTATGATCATGTAAGTCCTAGATAAGTATAAAGTGGATTGTGCGCAGCAAAAGGGAAAGATTTAAACTTAAAAGGTTTAAATCTTCGAAATGGGTCAAAAGAATTATGCGCATAGAGTGAGTACTAGCCGCGTAATTCATAATAGTTACAAACCTGAACTAAAGACTTTGAGTTAAACATGTTGATGTATGCTTAATGGTTAATTAGAATCAAAGTTGTGTTTTTTTTTAAAAAAAAACATAAACGGGTCAATTGTGTTGAAATTGAATAAAAAGCCGAGGGCTTAAAATCAAAAATTTTGAGAGGTTAGATATCAGGTTTTAACTCCATGAGATGGAGAATTAAGTTACGATCGCGTGGGAAAAAGAATCACGCGAATCGGATAAATAGAACAAAAGTTATGCACATTTTTGTATATATTAAGTTGGAAAAATGGAGCTGGGCAAGTTCTCGGATGCCGAATGATGATCACGCCCATCGAAGAACCGAACACGACCAAGATACAAGCTTTCGCATGTCGTTTAGTCGTAACTTTTAAACGACGAACTCAAATACATTATGTTGTAATTATTTAAATAGTAAAAGTTTTAATTTAATTGTATTGATCAAAGTGTATGTATTCATATTTACACATTTATTTTTGTATGATTAAACGAATACCGCTTAATAATACCAAGGGTCTTACATCTACGGACTTGGATTTTTTGCACTCCAATCGGATCCGTTATGGATTGGCTATCACTCCCCCTCATTTTTAAAACGCCCATAACTTTTATATACGTCATTTGCTTTTTTAAAATATGCCGTAAAATCAAGCGTCTTTTTAGCTTTAATATGAGTAACCTATTGTTATATTTGTCAGAAAAAAATGAAAACCCAGTTGCGTATTGCACAAAAGACATAACGTAAAACACAATGAGTATCAAACTAAAAACACAATGGAAAGGAGAACAAAAACACAATCGTTGAGAAAGATAAAAGATACAATGGACATAACGTAAAATATAACGAGTATCAAACTAAAAATGCATTAGAAAGTAGACTAGAAACACAATTTTTGACAGCAGATAAAGACAAAATATACAGCAGGCTAAAAACACAATGAACAACAGACTAAAAACACAATAAACAATAAACTAAGATACATTGGACAACAAAACAAAAACATAATGGATAACGGATTAAAACACAATAGACAGTGGCGTAGCTTTTAAGGGATCGGGGGTGCACTCCCCCCCCCCCCGAATGTTTCGGTTAGAAGTGTAATATTTCCGCTTTTTCGTCCGAAAATTTTAAAATTATATAGGTATGCCCCCGCCAATTATTTTGCCTAAAATTCCCCTGTCTCTGCCAAGTTTATAGTAAAAAATATTTATATATATTTTCATATTGAGTTAAAAAAATGTGAACGGGCTAAACTTTAAGTAAAGTTTCTTACTACTTTATATATAAATCAAAGTTGAGGGTTATTTTTTTTATCTTAAAAGTACTTACCATTTATCTTAAAGATCGTTGGGCTGAGTTGTAATTATTCGTCCAGGTCAACCCGAAACATAGCGATAGGAAAAAAAATTTGGCCCCATGACTTACCCCCCCCCCTCTCCCACCCGCGCGCGCGCAAGTTTTGGTCAAACTCTGACACTGACAATAGATAAGCAGACTTAACACAATGATCATAACCTAAAACTCACCCAACTGAAAAATACAATAATCAAAACCAACAACCAGCTCGATTTACCTGATTGGTTCCAAATCCCAAACCATAAACCGTTAAAACTAAACCGCGGACAAGACCATACATTTCAAACCGACCAACTTTATTTGTTGGTATAGTTAGGCTTAGGATGTGGGTATTTGGATTTAGCATAATAGCATGAGAGAGCATTCACATCAAGTTATCTATATAGTCAGTCACCTTTTCTAAATTATAGAAAAAAAAATACAGTGTTTATTTCATTTATATTTATCTCTAAAATTATATATAACTAGGGTTGTAGTTACCCGCGCGTTGCGCAGGGACACGGTTGAAATTCAGAACGTATAGCACATCATGACTACCAATAAATAAATTTATAAAATTAAATAAAAAGATATCTAATGGGTTATGCTATTTGCGTCGTAACTCGACTCTGAACATCAAAATAATAAGAAAATGTAAAACAATATAGTAAATAACAAAGATAAAAAAGGTAAACGAAAAAGAAAACGATAGAAACTCGGTCGGTTTCGGTGCGCTCATTTAGCTAAGAAAAAAAGTTAAAAAATATGTTCAAAAGAGTATCGACAGGTTCGTTAAAAAAAACTAAAAAAATCGCCTCACTCGTTATAGAAAAGAAAAAGAAAAGTTAAAAAATATATCTAAAACGGTATTAATATGTTCGCTAAAAAAACTATTTAAGAGTAGAAAAGTAATTTGGTTAAACTAAAATAAAAAAATGCAATAACTAAACTACATGCATTGTAAATAACTAAATAGACTAAATAGTGTATATGAGTAACATAGAATCTATATATACTTAAAAATTTAGTTATATGAACTTTTTTACAACCTTCATTATAAGCCTCTTAAATACATTTTTTAAGGTTCATTAATTTAGTTATATCAACTTTTTTACAACCTTCATTTTTTAAGGTTCATTAATGATACTATATTTAGGTTAGCCACACAACTCTAAAATATGTATTTAAATCAAATTAAAATAATTAAACTTTTTATAAATCATGTGGTGTCCAAAGCCATATAAATGAACCATCACATTCATCTATATACTATATATAAGCATTTCGCATGTCCATAAATGTAATTTCCAACAAAATCTTAAGATGGCAGCCCAAAAGGCAAGAACAAATCCCCAATTTTAACACTTTTTCTTCCCATCATGCCCCTCTCTCCCTCAACTGATCGTCATTCACACCACAGCAACTAAATGCAATTGAAGTCGGAGGAAGCCAAAGGTCGGACGGAACATTAATACAATTGATTATTGTCTCCTTTGACGCACACTATTTATTTTCCCTTCCTGTCTTTTTGGCACAACATTTATCAGAGCATTCTTCTCAAATTTCTTAAATGAAGGAAGCAAGCGAAGAAGAAAATCAAGGGTGAAAATGGTTTGGCTTCTAGGTGGCATCAACCAACCTTCTTTCCAATAGAGATCCGGTATGTTGCATAAATTGCTCCACCCTCATGATTCCATGTTCTCTTTACTGTCTGTAACATAGACAATGATAATATAATAAGTTAATTAATAACAGAAACACAAAATTTCTACAACTGATCGGTGGAGATGGTATGTTCCGCTCGATTACTCAATGTTTCCTATCCCCGAACGCCGTCGTTTTGTTCATATGTTTCGCCTGCACACCATAACTCCAGGTATTTCTGTACAAACCCTAAATCTACCGTCCGATGGCGTTCGATGTCATCGTTCGATCCATATGCGTCTATGTATGCTTCTGCTGCTTCGATTGATACTGATTCAGCGGCCAAAAACGCTGCAGGGTAATTGTATATTAATTTGCTATTTATGAATACTAATTGTGCGTTTTTCAGTTAATTGTTGGTTAATTAATTTATTTGTTGTTGTTGTTGTTGAAGTGTTGTGATTATGGATATGAAGGAATTTGAATTGTTGTGATTATTGGCACAGGTTTTGTATAATTGAAGGACCTGAAACAGTTCAGGACTTTGATAAAATGGATATACAGGAAATTCAGGATAATATTAGGAGTCGTCGGAATGAGATATTTTTGCATATGGAGGAGGTGAGCAGGTTTCTCTAATTTTGGATATGTATTGGTGTGTGTGTTCTTATGTTACGTTGAATAGACTTGATAATAGAAACTAAGGTTATTGATGCTGAAACTTTTTAATTGTACTGGTATGTTTTGGTTGGTGGACATTATTATTGTAACAACCGCCTTTCGTATCTAGAAACTTGTGATTTTGTTTCTGATTACATGAGTGAAGACTTCTCAGGAGGTCCCCATCCTAAAACGTCCCCTAACACGTTTCAGTGTTTAGTTCCACTCAACCTAACGCCCAAAACACGTTGATGATATTCGGGGTGAGATATTTTTTATGAACCGATATCTCTCTTGTAGACTATTGATGTGGATTTGTGTAAACTGTCACAACTACACCTTAGAGACTCATCGTTCTCAATGAGGTTTGCCCATCCAACTTCTCATGCCATCCAATATTGTCCACTTTGGAAGAAGACCACTCATCTTGAAATACTCCCCACCCAGGCACACTTATATCTTTGAGTTTTTCTCTCATCCACAACCAAGGCTTCAAAAACGTGTTGTTGGTATTGATTTCGCTCATTCCTTATGACCTAATATCCCTCCCATAGATAAACGATGCGGGGTTTGCGTCACAGTTATGACCGCTAGATGATTTATTATGTCAATTTCTCATAGAGGAATTCTATTTTTTTTTTTTTTTGCAATCCTATTTCAATTTTTCCATGTGTTACAATGAAAGCTTATAGAGGGGACTTTAGTTGCCTTTAAAAAAAAGCTTATAGAGGGGACTTGTGGAAATTTTGTAAGAAGAGTGCTTTAAAAGATCATGAAAGTTGTACTTGCTTTGTAATTACTTGTTAATCAGCTCCTTTCAGCAGAGTTGGTGTTTATAAGTACTGTATAATGTCATACTTTTCTCAGGTTCGTCGACTAAGGATACAACAGAGAATAAAAAGTGCCGAGCTTGGAATTGTAAACGAAGAACAAGACAACGAACTTCCAAATTTTCCATCATTCATCCCCTTCTTGCCTCCTCTGGTATATAACTTAAAGTTTCTTCATTGATACCCCTATAGCAACTTAATTGACTTTTCATCTGTGCATATTGCAGTTTGCAAATTTTGGAACACTAGAGCAACATGGATTTGCCAGGAACAGGCTATGGTCGCTAGACGATGACCCTTCTCCTTTACCCCCACATGGTGATACTAGCCTCACATGGAGAAAAGTCATGCTGCAGTAGATGCGGCTTGTGCCGGTAAATCGGAAGCAAATGTCGCTAAATCGAAGCTGGCGTCGTTATATGGCGGCCATGGTGATCAATTGACGATAATCGCAGCTTTTGAATGCTGGAAAAAGGCCAAAGAAATGGGTCAAGAAGCAAGGTGTTGTCATAAATATTTTGTGGCTGCTGGTGGTATGAGGATGTTATCTGCAATGCGTGAGCAACTTCGCCGTGAACTGTGTACGAATGGATTTATTCCAAAAGATTCATCTAGGTTGAGCGAAAACTCTCAAGATAAGGGAATAATTAACGTTGTTATTGTTGCGGGTTTATATCCTTGGGTCGGAAGATTATTTCTTGATGGAAAGTCGAAAAGGTATGTTATAAGTGATGTTAATGAGCAGAAGGTTACGTTGGGTCGTCAGTCGATTAATTCTAGGATAACCCTTAAGAAAAAGAAGATTGATCCGTTGGTGATTTACGATGAGGTAACACTTGGTGGTATGGGTTTCACAATCAAGAAATGTAGTATTATTGGCCCGTTTTATTGCTAGCTACCGAAATTGTTGTTGCTCCTATTAACGATGATAACGAGACGGTTTCTGAAGACGGTAATAATGAAAGACGTGAAGATGAATTTATGTCTAATCCTGATACTGCGGTCGAAGTGATTGCTGACAGGTGGCTTTCGTTTAAGTCAACGGCTCTTGATGCTGCTCAGATTTGTTGTTTGAGAGAAAGATTGTTGGATGCAATATTGTTTAAGGTGAATATTTTAATATCCTTTTATTATATATTTCATTTTTATTATCAGATTTTTTGAAGTTATATCATGCAGATCACGCATCTGGGAAAAGATCTACCTCCAGTACTTGCAGCCTCCGTCGATGCAATAGCCAAGGCTTGTGATGGCCTTGCCGGTATTAGTGAAATGATTGGGGAAAATGGTAAAATTTCGGGTTCAGTTAAGTCGCTTTTAAATAAGGTTATAAAACGCAAGAAGAAGAAATTGAAATCGCGGAAACTCAAAACTCGTTGTCCGTCAGAAAATCAACATCCAAATTATGATGCTCCAAGCCGAAGTTCTCGCAAACGCCGTCGTGAAGATATGGCTTGAAAATTAGAGATGGTTTTGATGGTTATTATATTGAGTTGTTTAGATTTCTTGGCTGTCTTTTTATAAAATATTGAGTTGTTTCGATTTTTTGGCTGTCTTTTTATAACATGTAGCTACTTGAATTGGTTTAAAGCCTTTAGATTGTCCTGTTATAGCCCAAAAGTTTTAAGGCTGTGAATCGACAATACATGTATTTTTTTTTTATAAAAGTTGCATGACTAGACAACAAATAGTTAGTTAGATTTACATGGTGATACTAGCCTCATTGTATTTACGTTCAAATCGTTGAAAATAAATAAAAATATTCTTAATTCTTTTAAAAAAGTATCATTAACAAGATATGACCCACTACATGGTTCCATTTATTAGAGTCCTAAATTTGATAGTTTTTCAAGTTCTTATAGCATGCTTTATATTATTTATATAATAAAACGTATAATGCGATTATAGGACATGTATATGTTCCATCTTCGCATGTGGACATGTAGCAAACGTGCGTGAATATTTAGTACCTTATAAGTTATAACAACTTGTAGAAGTGACAAGGTGCGGGATAAACATTTCTGATGCTGCATCTTCTTTTCCCATATAAGTATTACACAATCTATCACGAGAGGTTGATAGACTCACACACCCGCCGCAACGCGCGGGCATCCCACTAGTAATTAATAGTGTACAAGTGGTAGGTTATAAAACATTTCCAAGGATACTTACAAAAATTAAGTAATAACAATTTATAGTGCTTATTGTGACACCCCAGGATAACCGGGAAAACCTTACAACTTGACTAGCTTCCTCAGTGAGTGCCATCAAATTTCGGGACGAAATTTCTTTCAACTTGGGGATGATGTGACAACCCGAAAACTAGAACTTTTCGTTGTGTCGTGATGTAACTTGTTTGTACATTATGTGACTAGTGACTGACTAAACTTAATGATAACGTGAATCTTTATGTGATATGTGCTTTGTTATGTGTGCATTGGTATGTATATATGTATGTGTTATATGTGAGCCGAGAACCCAACCCGAGAACAAGGAACCCGACTCGAGACCATGAGGTCTCGAGTGATTTGTGACCATGACTCGCAACCGGGCGGTTGCGAGTGGGCCTTTGGGCCGTAACCGGTTTGGGCCGAAACCCCAAGCCCAACCCGAAACATCCCTTGGTATATATACCCCATCTTTCCCCACTTTCCCTCATTTCATACACAACACACAAACACACTTCTCCTATTTCTCTCTCAACTAGAACACCCCAAAACAACATCCCAACCTTCTCCAACTTTCGGATTCAAGCAAGGGATCTCGGTCAAGAAAGCTCGGATCACTCGGACACTTCATCTTCTCTCATTTTCTTCCTTTCTTTCGGCTCATCCTCCTTCTTCACAACCGGTTAGTGTTGTTACTATGTGCATGAGATTTATGTATGCTTATGAACTAAGAAATGCTTGGATAGTAGTTTTTGTATAATTTTTAGGATGAATTGTGGAACTTGACTATATGTGAAAACCCTTGTGAACAAAGCTTGATTACATGTTTAAATGACTAACAAATGGTAGTTCAAGAATGATTATGACTAACCATACTATGCTTCTTTATTCCTTGCAAATAATGATGTTAAACTTAAGATTCGGATATATAATGTATGTTTTGCATGTTGATCTTGCTAAAACATGTGATTTTGGTTCATAAATATATGATTATGTTGATATGAAAACCCTAGAAAATGATGAACATAAGATGAACTTGTTTGAATATGACTTGAAGATGTAAAAATGGCAAAGTTTGATCTATTTTCATTGCTGGTCAGTTTAGGAAAAGTGTTAGTGAAACATTATTGGTTGTTTCCTAATCTGGGTCTGAATACATGGTACAATTTCGGACTGTTGCATCTGCATCATCACGTGTACGTGAAAGGGACAGCTTACGACTCGCAACCGCGTCGTTGCGACTCGCAACCAAGGCAAAACAACTCGAGACCACGTAGTTGCGACTCGCAACCACAGCATGACTACTCGAAACCGCGAGATTGCGACTCGAAATCACGCCGTTGCGACTCGCAACCAAAACATGATGACTCGAGACCACGGTTACGACTCGCAACCACAGCATGACAAGCCGAGACCACCTGGTTGCGACTCGAGACCAGCTGGTTGCGAGTGGGCTGTCCATTCTGGTTATTGGGCCATTCTGTGTTAACTTGGGCTATCTGTTAAATGAACTATGTGTTGCTGTTGACTGCTTAATTATTTGGGCCGGCCCATTAACCCACTGTTTACTTATATGCTTGATACGTGTTAGTTATGTGTAAGTTTTACGTGAATGCTTGTATACCGAACCTGACCTATACCGGTAACCATGTTAGGACGTGGTGACCAACGTGATTGACAAGTAACCTAAACCTACCGAGCAACCCAAGGTGAGTTCACAACTTAAAAGCATGCGTCCCGGTGGTTTGGGACACGAGACTAACAACCCTATCCCCTGGTAAAAGGGGATACCATTTACATACTTTCCCTGGTTATTGGGAACAAAACTTACTTTTCCTTCCCTGGTATTGGGAAACCTTTTGGACAATCCTATCCCCTGGTAAAAGGGGATACCATTTACATACTTTCCCTGGTTATTGGGAACACAACTTACTTTTCCTTCCCGGGTATTGGGAAACCTTTTGGTTAATTACTGTTTATACGGATTGCAACTAACGGCACTAAACGAAACTCTATCACTCAAGTCCCTACTACAAATACCGATTAGTCGCCGGGTTAGGCGAGCGGGTTATTAGTTGATAGCGCTATTTAGGTGTTTACCAGCCTCACACCGTGCCCTGGTTTGGGACGGGCGTGAACTAATAGACTCAGAAATCCGTCAATGATGATAGAACATTGACATCGGGGCATCCTGCGGATACGCAACGGTTACCTAGTGTTCGGTATTGGAAAAACAGTTTAGTCGCTAACTTTTGGGGTAGCTCCCCAGGGCATGTATAAACGGATAAATTAACCGGTGAAACAAAGTTTTTGGTAATTAAAACTGGACAACTAGTGAACTCACTCAGCATTATTGTTGACTCCTTACTGCATGCTTTGCAGGTAACCAACGATTCAGGAGCTGCTACTTGGGGAAGTGTAGTGTTCGTCAAACCCGTGTGTTGGGATAACTGTTTTGATCAATGAACTGTCTTTAAAACTATTTTGGTTTATGCTTCCGCTGTTTTGTTAAACTAATTACCGAATCTAAACTCTAATGTTGTTAATTACTTCGGATTTTAAATATTTCTACTATTAATTAAATGCTCAGTATAATTGGTGGCTGGATCCTGGTCAGTCACGCCCTCGAAGCGGGTGTTATCCGCAGGTGGATTTTGGGGGTGTGACACTTATGGTACAACACTTAATTACCTTAGTCAGGGGGCATAATTGTCCTTCTCATTATCGTCTTTAAGGGCCATAAGTCCAAGTAAATCAAATAATTCACATAATAGTAGTTCATTAATAATTCAACTAATAAAGGATGATTTATCTAATCCAAATAATAAAGACAGTGACGTCAACCATCGTAACCGAACCTTCAAACAATACTTCATTATCCAAATAATAAAGACAGTGACATCAATCATCTTCTTCATCATAACCGAACCATTTCATCTTTTAAACATCTTCCAATAAATCGAATCATATAACATTAATGGTAACCGATACTTAATGGGTTGATTAATGGCTTAAGCTGACAAATCGGTATAAAATGCCACTCCGTAACAAACACGGGAACCTTTTCACACTCATACCCACTCACGAGTTCACTTATTGACTCGCATGTGTTTCATCAGAATCTAATCGGACTTCGGAACGACTGAATTCAAACAGTACCATTCTCTTTTCTAAAGCAGGTACCATTTTTTTCCCTTAGATCGTTCCATGTTCAATTTTTAGTGCTTTTGATTTATAATATATTATAAAGCATTTCATAAGGATGACGATAAAATTTAAGTAATTGCAAGTTTTTATGCTTATAGTACAATACTAAATGAGGTTAATTTTGAGGTAAAATGGTCATTTAACGTGAGTATTATTTTAATTTTTTACAATTTATTATAAATTTAAGTTAACACAAATGAGTTAACTAAAAAATAATGGAATTAAAAGAGTTAATTGAATTAAGACGCCAGACAGTCACACCTTTGAACTTCATTCCTCTTCATCTTCCCCCATGGTTTATGAAGCCAATTAAACCAAAATTGGTTACAATCATCCTACATATAAAAACCAATTCAAGAAACTCTAACTACAAGCTAGGATACCAAAAGTCGCTTTAAGATTAATTAAATTGCATTGTTTTATTGTGCCTCTTTGAATATCCCTGTCATTTAGTATCATTCATTAGGATATTATTAATTTGTAGACAGTTGAACAGTCCTTGGTTATGCTATAAGATTGTCGGCTTTGTTATGTTTGTAGGTTCATAGTTTCCTTTCCTCCTCTATTACCATGGCCAGCCCCCTTAGTTTGCAAACGTCCGACGGTGGTACAAGCAGCCATATGTTCCTTAGTGAACTCTGTGAAGGGAGCAACGGACCTACCATGATAATGGTTTGTAGAAAATGGCACGTGACACGTGTTAACGGCAAGTACATGAGCACCGACTATATTGTCACTGACATAAAGGTAGTTTTTTACGCTCTGCTATCCCACATTCTTACGCTTTTCTACTTTTGATTTTGAAACAAAAATCTACACCTTTATTTGGGTAGGGAGGTGTGATGCATTGCACCGCAAGGAATAACATTGCCCACTATTTCTTTGACAAACTCAAAGAGGGCGGTGTATTTTTGGTCAACGGTTTCGCCGTGTAACTGGGCATATTTATTTTTGGATAACCGTCCCTGCATAAATGTTTCGTGCTTTTCCTTCGTAGGCCTGCTTATGCAGATTCGGATTCAGAAGAAACAGTTGACAGTGACCCACATGAAAGGTATACCGTCTGAACTTAGTGTTAGTAATGAAAACCCGTACTACTTTTCGATGCAATATACGTAAACATAGTATACCATTTTTAATAGTTTTCTTTAAGTTATTTCACTGCAGTCAGTTGGCTGGTGATGGGATTGGGGATGACGGTGGCATGCGTTAACTAAAATTTGTTCTATGTGTTATCCAATAAGATAGGAAGGCGTGCGAGAGTTTATGCGTTTTTCCTTTTTCTGTTTCATGTTTTTTTTCTTGGAAGACATCTTTTTTCACTTCTTTTTGACCGGCAAGTTTTGCCAAGGAAACAACTTATGGTCCATGGTTTAATAAAGTTTAAGCACGCCCCTTTGTAGGCGTATTGTCTTACATGTTATGCACCGGCCGTGTCAGACGTCTTACCACAAACAAACAATAGCTATTATGCATACCGTGCATAGCACGGGCTTTCTCCCTAGTTAAAGATAAAAAATCTCATATGAGATGTTGTGAAAAAAAATAAACAAAATTTAGAAAAAAAAAAGGTCATGGTGAAAAAAATAAACAAAATTCGATTAAGTTGCTGACTTTTTTTTATCCTTTCCATTTATCATCAATCCGAGTCACTTTGTGTATTACTCACCGTCCGATCTACACCAATCAACGCCTCACAACCCAAAAAACCACACCACACGGATCGCCATCTCTACCGTCCATCCTTACCCATATCAACCGTCCATTCAAACCCCTCACCCCCAATTTTCAATAAACCAAACACTTCCCCCCTTCTATAAACCCCAACACTCTCCCACACCTTCAAATTCATCAAATCACCACTAAATCTCAAATCAGCGTTGTTGAAGAATGTCAGGCCGTGGTAAGGGAGGAAAGGGGCTGGGCAAGGGCGGAGCAAAGCGTCACCGAAAGGTTCTCCGAGATAACATTCAGGGGATCACGAAGCCGGCGATCAGGAGGCTGGCGAGAAGAGGAGGAGTGAAGAGGATCAGTGGGTTGATCTATGAGGAGACTCGTGGTGTGTTGAAGATCTTCTTGGAGAATGTGATTCGTGATGCGGTTACATACACTGAGCATGCTCGCAGGAAGACGGTCACTGCCATGGATGTTGTGTATGCACTTAAGAGGCAGGGGAGGACACTCTATGGATTTGGAGGTTGAAATTGTTAGCTTTTATGTTTTGTTGTTTTGGTTAGGGTTATGTGTAAATTGAAAGTTTCGTTAACGAAGGGTTCGCTTGTTATGATCAATGTTCTTTTGTTTGACTGTTGATTGTTTTGATAATTGTGTTGAAGGCACTGCAGCTCAATTTGAAATCAATTCAATAATCAGCGTTCAGCTATAGCGATACTGTGAATTGCTTTTGATTTTGTTTGGGTAACCAATAATTAAGTGTAGTTAATATTGATTAATGCTTGGTAAATTTATAGAGAATTGGGTTTTCAAGTTGGTACTAGGATTTTGACCCGCTGCGCGTTACGACGACGTCTAAAGTTAAAGTAACTCGTATTTATACTGTATATTTGACCCGACTCTTTAATTAAAAAAATTACATCGCCATCGAATGAAATCGAATGAAAACGTAGTATATTTGACCCGACTTGCTTTCAAATACAGTTTACGAACGTACACAAAATAAGTAGAACATAGATAAAAAAAGTATAATAATTTGTTCACGTTGCGGTGTAAAATCGTAAAAGTCATTTAAACCAAAGGAGGTGTCAAGTTATTAAGTAGAAAAGGTGAAGAAGGTCAAAGTTGTCAATTAGTGAAAGTTAGAAATGAATGTGCAACTTACTTAAAGATAATCCCACACGCCAAAATAATTTTCACACCCCTAAGCGCTCCGCTTTGGCCAAAGCGCGGGGCTTAGGGCGACAAAAGGTGATACGAGGTTTCGAATGACTGACTGAGTGACAGACTGACAGACATAAAGTGTGACTAGGTTTCAGTGAGCCCGTGAACCCTAAGCGCCGCGCTATGGCCAAAGCGCGGCGCTTCGATCCCACATTCTGGCTTTAAATCACTGGCCAGACAACGGATTCATCACTCGAATTGTTTTCTGTCGATCTTCTTTGCTCTATTAGTTAAATTTTTTGAAAAAACGATGTCGTGGTTCAGTAACTATCTTTTCGGTGATTATTCTGACGAGTCGGTTGTTCCTGATTCTTACGAGGGGACCGCTATTTCTGACTCGTTTGAGAAACCGGTGTCGTCCAACTTGAGGGAGACAGAGGTTGTCTCTGGCATTCGTTATCGTGATAACACGGTGCAGCTGGATTTGAATACCCCTGTGGAGGACCCTTACGCACAACAAGGTTATTCGAATTTCGGTTACGGTGGCGACTATAGCTTTGTACAGCAGGAGTGTTATCCAAACGACAGTTACGGTTGTCATCAAAGTTATTCAAATTTCGGTTACGGTGGCGAGCAAAGCTTTGTACAGCAGGAGTGTTATCCAACCCAGAGTTACGGTTGTGAACAAAGCTTTGAACATCAAGTCTATTCGAATGTCGGTGACGATGGTGAGCCGGAGGATGTGTCTGTTGACGAGGAAGGTTGTTACCCGGTTACATTTTCGTTTGATACAACGCAGACCTTTTCGTCACGTAAAGAGATGGTGCGTTGGGTACAAGACACGGCAAAAGACAATGGTTACCTCATTGTGACAAAGAGGTCGAATAAAAGAGGAGAGAATTACAAGATTTGGTTTCAATGTACTTTTGGTGGGGAGCATAAGAGTGTAGCTACACAGAGGAAAACGGGTAGCAAGAAAATAGGCTGCCCGTTCGAGATGATCGGGTTTTCGGAATCATCCGGAAGTGTTTGGAGGATCGAGGTGACGAAGGCGAAGCATAACCACACTCCTATTGAAAACTTCGAGGGTCACGCGTATGCGAGAAGGCTTTCTTCGGAGGACAAAAAACTGGTTAAGGAGTTGGCAGAGCAAGATATTCGCAACCAAAGTATTTGGCGAACGCTGACAAAAAACAATCCGGCTAGAAAGCTTATTCCGAAAGATATACACAACGCTGTTCAGAAGATCAACGCCGAAAAAAATGTAGGTAACTCTCCGATGCAAAAACTTGAAAACATTCTTATCGAAAAAAATTACACTTATTACATGCGCACGAATGAGATATCGAACGAAGTTGAAGACGTCTTCTTTGTTCACGAAAAATCATTCACTATGTGGTGTGCCTTCCCGCATGTGCTAATGATTGACGCCACATACAAAACGAACATGTACAACCTGCCATTTGTTCAGGTCGTAGGCATGACGTCGACAAACAAATCGTTTACGGCTGCTTGTGCTGTAATTTCCGCCGAGAAGTCAGAGAACTACCTATGGGTGTTGCAGAGGATCAAGTCTATGCTGGCAGGATGTATGGAACCGCGCGTGATTTTAACAGACAGGGATTTTGCGCTAATGAACGCGTGTGAACAAGTTTTTCCAAAAGCGCATAAGTATCTTTGTCGGTTCCATATTCAACAAAATATTAATAAGAACAGCAAGAGGAAATTCTCTGACAAGGAGTGGAAAGAATTCGTACGTACATTTTGGACATTGTGCGAATCTACGACCGAGGAAATTTACATGTATAACTTGGAAAACTTTGAAGCACAGCTGAAAGAGGCTGACCGTGAACGTGAGTATTTCTTACATAATTATGTTCAAATTTTATATAATAACAAAAACTGACTATTTACGTTTTTTAATTTTAGAGGTTTATGATTATATGAAGAAATCCTGGTTGGATCCGTACCGTGAAAAGTTTGTATCTTGCTGGATTAACCAAACTATCAACTTTCGCCAGACTACGACCAACAGGGTTGAGAGCATGCATGCAACATTAAAAAGTCACTTTCCAAGTCATCGCAACACACTGGATAAACTTGTACTGTATGTTGATCATGTTGTTGCTAAACAATACGCCGAGATTAGAAGTACCTTTGAAACAAGCCTCCGAAAAGTGATGACGCACCACAAGAAGCAGCCCATGCTTGCATATATTCTCAGAAAGGTTTCAATATATGCGATTGAGCTTTTGAGTATCGAACTAAAGCGTAAGGAAGACGGGTTGAGAGCCTACGGTGCAAGCTGTGGTTGCCAACTTTTTACCAGCTGTGGTTTGCCATGTGCCTGTCGTTTGGAAAAGTTGGAAAATAAAGGTAATTATTATTTTTGAACTTTCTCGTTATGATTTTGCCACCTAATTTGTTTTCATCCACAGGTCAGCAAATCCGGATCACACACATAGACGTGTTTTGGAAGAAGCTTGACTTCAAGCCTGCAAGGAATAAAATAGAGGATATTGATGTAGACGCGGAATTTGAAAAATTGAAAAAACAGATCGATCCAACACCCCCTCAAGTGAAAAGGAGCTTCTTTGAAAAGTTTCAGCAAATCCTCAATCCAGGGGACATTAACAAAAAACCTCCTGCTGTTCTGAAGAAAACTCGTGGTCGACCAACATTGAAAAGGCAGGAAGAAAGAAAGGCTGAAGCTGCTAGACAAAGCTCTTACAATCCGTCAGAAGAAACTTGGGTCGATGCCTCAGACGATCTTCCCCGTCACAGCTCGTACGTATCAGCCGAAGATTCTTGCAGAGGAAAGAATACCAAACCGCTCAACCTACACCCTGATTTCCCGAATATCAAGCTCGGTCCTAAGACGGATATAGCGATCCGCAACTACGCATCTCAGATTCCCAACGTGATCCATCCATACATCGTTAAAATAAAGGACGTGAAACCAGATGGTCATTGTGGATTTAGATCGGTGGCTGTTGGGTTAGGATTGAAACAAAATTCATATTTGAAGATCCGGGAACAGCTTTTAAAGGAGTTACGTATGCACGAATCGCTTTGGAGGCAGGTTTTCGATCCGGAAAATGTAGGACATTATGATGAGCTGGTTAAACGGATCGATTTCAAGGGGGTGGGACGAGCAGGTATCGAAAATTACATGACGATGCCTGAGACGGGGTTTCTTATTGCCCAACGATACGGTGTGATTGTTCACACCTTCGACATTCGTGGGAGCGATACAATTTTCCCTATGCTGGGCGGCCCAAACGAAGCTGATGAACCTCACCTGGTAGTTGCGGTTGTGTTTGTCGACAAGGGTCATTTCATACATGTAGAGCTTGGAGGTTCTTATCCAATGCCTCCCCCAAACCTACTATGGACAGCGAACAGAACAGAGCGCGCAGCAGCCTGGCATACATTATACAGTGATCAGATCAACACGTACGAAATGCTTACGTATCGTGCCCCCGACCTTAATGCAACCCCATATGTTCACGATGTATCTTAAATGTGTTTAATAATAATCACGTTTGTGTTCGTGTATCCTAAATGTGTTTAATAATAACCACGTTTGTGTTTGTTCAATATACGCGTTACATCACGTTAAAAACCGAATGTCACCGACACGACCCAATCGGATTCAATACGCACTTGTACGACCCGAAATGACAACATACATCATAATACTGCAATTAATGAAAAATTAAGTCATGTTCATGTACGGTAGGCGGCTGTTACACATAACACTTCTCACAGGAGTACTTGTGATTTCAAACCTAAATGACACGAGATAACGGAATAAGACATCACACGTAACCGATTTGATCCGAAACTTGCCGTATAGTCCATATATATTAAAAAATGATGTATAAAAGAAAAAACGGAAAATTTAGACTATTTATGGACCCGTTTGTTAATTAAGTACAATTTAAAAAAATTTAAAAAAACACCAAAACGCCCCGCTATGGCCATAACGCGGCGTTTTGGGCCCAAAGCGCCGCGCTATGGCCATAGCGGGGCGCTTTGGTCCCTCGTTATACCCTGAAGCGGGGCACCTTCCCCCTCACTTCACCCAAACAACCAAACACACACAAACGGTGCTATTACACACACTCGAGCCATTTTCGTTGATTTTCCGAGCTTTTCAGCGGCTAAAAGGTTAGATCTAAAGCCCTTAGTCTTCGTGTATCATTTAATTCGATTATATTGCATGTTTGTGTTGATTTGAGGTTAGATCTGCTGCTGTGTTCGCTGCTGTTCTTCAAAATGAAGAACCAAAGCGCCGCGACGAGGCCATAGCGGGGCGCTTTGGTTCATGTTTATTTATTTATTTTTTTTTGCTTTAATAATTATTATTTGTTTAATAATTATTATTAGTTTATTTATTATTATTTAATTATTATTTGTTTAATTATTATTATTTGTTTAATAATTATTATTTGTTTAATTATTATTAATATTATTATTAGTTTATTTATTATTATTTAATTATTATTAGTTTATTAATATTTGTTTAATAATTATTATTTGTTTAATAATTATTATTAGTTTATTAATATTTGTTTAATAATTATTATTTGTTTAATAATTATTATTAGTTTATTTATTATTATTTAATTATTATTTGTTTAATTATTATTATTTGTTTAATAATTATTATTTGTTTAATTATTATTAATATTATTATTAGTTTATTAATATTAATAATTATTTGTTTATTTATTATTAGTTTATTAATATTTGTTTAATAATTATTATTTGTTTAATAATTATTATTAGTTTATTAATATTTGTTTAATAATTATTATTTGTTTAATAATTATTATTAGTTTATTTATTATTTATTTAATTATTATTTGTTTAATAATTATTATTTGTTTAATAATTATTATTTGTTTAATTATTAATATTTGTTTAATTGATCAACGTGCAGGGATGGATTTATCCGATGAGGAGATTGAGCATATTGATGAGGGAGTGGAGGGGGGCGAGGAGGAGCCGGAGTGTCCGTATCTTCAGTTTCCGGTGGGGTCACGGGCGAGAGGGAGATGCGCTAGGTTGCGCACTATACCGATTGGGGAGCACGTAGGTATAGACTGGGAGCTGCTAGCTACCGTGGGGGAGATCGAGCGGGCGCGAGAGATAGTTGGGCTAGATACTCCTTGGTCGCGCCTATTTCAGTTGGCGATGGAGGACTCGTACCCGGAGCTTACGTACGAGTTTTGCTCTACGTTTACATACGCGCCGCATCCGGCGGATTACGTGGAGGACCCTTTATTTCCGGTACACGAGGTTACATTCCGTCTGGCCGGTCAGCAGTTTGAGATGAGTGTGCGGGAGTTTGCTGTCCACACAGGTTTGTACACTGAGCCTGAGCTTGATACTGATTTGTATACGCAGGCTGTTACGATGATGGACAGGCAGACGCTTATTAGTTTCTGGAGGGCCATTTCCAGGGTTCCCTTTGGGAAATCCTGGCAAAAGGCCACCACCATTGTAGATCCCTTGTACCGATACCTGCACCAGGTGATTGCGTCGACTATCGTGCCGCGGGGTTCCAGCAAGGAGAAGGTCAACCTTAGTGACCTTTTCTTTCTTTACTGCCTACTACGCCGCCAGCCCTGCGATCTAGCAGCCAGCCTGGCAGAGTACTTTGCTACTGCATACCACCGGCAGCTCCGCGGGTTTCTTCACACTGGCTCGTTTATCACTGCCATTGCACGATCGCTAGGGATCGTGCCCGAGCTAGATCCGCTGCTGTCCGATCCGGTCCCGTCATCTAGGTTGGGCCGCGCGTCAGTATCCGCTATGCAGATCACCCGTACCTTTGATGTCGGTCTGCGGTTCAGGGGTGCTGACGGGCTGATTTTTCAGCCAGTGGAGTTGCCGGAGGTCATCCCGGTTGTTATCGAGGCGAGGCCTGGGATCTTAGCCCCTCCTGATGTTCAGCAGGCCGCTCGGCGGGCTCAGCGACGGGCTCTGGGCATCGATGAGCCTGAGGATCAGCCTGAGGGTCAGGCTCAGGCTCAGGATCAGGCTCAGCCTCAGCCTCAGGCTCAGGATGATCCGGCGCAGGAGGACCGGGTCGAGGAGGTCCACGTACCACCAGTTGAGCCAGCTCCTGAGCCTCCACAGTACCCGCAACACGTTTACGCTGACCTACCTCCGGTAGCGCGTGAGGTGGCTCGGGACTTCGACCGGCGCCTCAGACGTCAGGGCGCACTCATTGAGTGGATGGTCGAGACGCTCGTTGAGCTACGAGAGCTCGCTGCGTTGCCTCCACGTCCCCTCCCACCGTCCCCACCGCACGAGGATTAGTACATTTAGTTTGTTTGTTTAGTGTTTTGTTATGTATTATTATTGACTCAGTTGTACCTTTTTGTTGTGTATTGTATGTACAAACTGATATATATATATATATATATATATTGCAGTTAATCTTCTATTTACATCACGTTGGTTCTGGATTGTTTACGTTTAATGCTTTCTGTATATTTTATTTACCGTGTTCGCTTTATTTAACGCTCGTTCAACTTATTATATACACCTTCTGTAAAAATAACGACGTAACGACGTAATTATAAAACAACGTTAATTTAATAAAATAACGACATTTTAATTCAAAAAAGGCAACATTCAATCATTCAAAAACAAATTCCCATTCATAACGGCAAATATCACATAAAAATTTTTTACTTCAAAAATATCTACCATACTAATTCAACCAAAAATCCCTACAAAACTAACCAAAATCAACCCAAATAATCCCCACCCCAAGCCCCAAGCCGTTTGTCTTTTTGCAAACCCAAAGCGCCCCGCTATGGCCAAAGCGGGGCGCTTTGGCTTAGTCAACAGACAAGGACTGACCAGTCCTTGTCTGTTGACCAAAGCCAAAGCGCCCCGCTTTGGCCATAGCGGGGCGCTTTGGGTGTGCAAAAAGACAAAGGGCGTGTGCGAATAGACCTAGCCTTTTTTTATCCTTTCCATTTATCATCAATCCGAGTCACTTTGTGTATTACTCACCGTCCGATCTACACCAATCAACGCCTCACAACCCAAAAAACCACACCACACGGATCGCCATCTCTACCGTCCATCCTTACCCATATCAACCGTCCATTCAAACCCCTCACCCCCAATTTTCAATAAACCAAACACTTCCCCCCTTCTATAAACCCCAACACTCTCCCACACCTTCAAATTCATCAAATCACCACTAAATCTCAAATCAGCGTTGTTGAAGAATGTCAGGCCGTGGTAAGGGAGGAAAGGGGCTGGGCAAGGGCGGAGCAAAGCGTCACCGAAAGGTTCTCCGAGATAACATTCAGGGGATCACGAAGCCGGCGATCAGGAGGCTGGCGAGAAGAGGAGGAGTGAAGAGGATCAGTGGGTTGATCTATGAGGAGACTCGTGGTGTGTTGAAGATCTTCTTGGAGAATGTGATTCGTGATGCGGTTACATACACTGAGCATGCTCGCAGGAAGACGGTCACTGCCATGGATGTTGTGTATGCACTTAAGAGGCAGGGGAGGACACTCTATGGATTTGGAGGTTGAAATTGTTAGCTTTTATGTTTTGTTGTTTTGGTTAGGGTTATGTGTAAATTGAAAGTTTCGTTAACGAAGGGTTCGCTTGTTATGATCAATGTTCTTTTGTTTGACTGTTGATTGTTTTGATAATTGTGTTGAAGGCACTGCAGCTCAATTTGAAATCAATTCAATAATCAGCGTTCAGCTATAGCGATACTGTGAATTGCTTTTGATTTTGTTTGGGTAACCAATAATTAAGTGTAGTTAATATTGATTAATGCTTGGTAAATTTATAGAGAATTGGGTTTTCAAGTTGGTACTAGGATTTTGACCCGCTGCGCGTTACGACGACGTCTAAAGTTAAAGTAACTCGTATTTATACTGTATATTTGACCCGACTCTTTAATTAAAAAAATTACATCGCCATCGAATGAAATCGAATGAAAACGTAGTATATTTGACCCGACTTGCTTTCAAATACAGTTTACGAACGTACACAAAATAAGTAGAACATAGATAAAAAAAGTATAATAATTTGTTCACGTTGCGGTGTAAAATCGTAAAAGTCATTTAAACCAAAGGAGGTGTCAAGTTATTAAGTAGAAAAGGTGAAGAAGGTCAAAGTTGTCAATTAGTGAAAGTTAGAAATGAATGTGCAACTTACTTAAAGATAAAGGTTAATAGTATTTCATGTCAAAAATTAAGGGTGTAAAGTGGAAAAACTTGAAAGTATAAGGGTCTTTTTTGTTGATTCAAAACTTTAAAGAAAAGAAATGAAAATGTAAAAAAAAAAAGTCAAAGGAAGCAAGAGAGGTCTGACAACTCTAAACTCTAGAACTCAGTCATTGAAGCATCATTTGTTTTGTCTTTTATAGATGATATAAAGACAAAGGTCACCGACCTTTGTCTTTAATATTATATAAATTGGTTTTCAAGTTGGTATTGGTTAGTGTATTGAGTTCATAATCAGGTATTTGTAAGGCATTTGCTTAGGGGTGTTTGGCCTAGCTTTTTTATCCAAGCTTATAGCTTTTTAGCTTATTTTTACAAAATAAGCACTAATGAGTGTTTGGTTTAGCCTTTTAAGCTTATGCTTATTAGCTTATATAAGCTAATTCCAAGAAGCTTATGGGAACATGGTTTTTCAGCTTATTTGAAGAAGATGGTTTTTTTACTCATTACACACAATGATATTATACCCCTTCCTATAATACAAAATAACTTAACAAACAACTAAAGATTAATTATTAATTATCAAAAGCTAATCCAAACACTTAAAAATAGCTTATCAAATGAAAGAAAATAAGCATAAGCTACTTTAAAATATAAGCATAAGCCAAAAAAATAAAAGCTAGGCCAAACACCCTTTTAGTTGTGGTCTTGTGGAGCATTGACCGTGTATGCCATTTACAACCAAGCGGGTTATTCACATATGAATCTAGTTCTATATATGTATATTCTAATATAGTTGATTGTAGGATGTTTGAGTGTGATTATATATATTTTTTTTCTAGTGGCAAACGAAACCTTCGTTTAACACAAACCAATGACCCCTTAGCAAGAAACTAAGGCGCCAAGAACACAAGAACACAACTGATACAAATAAAACAAGACAGAACAAAATAAGAACAAAAATAATAATGCAACTGATACAATGAAAACAGAGCAGAAACAGAAACTAAACAATCAAACATTATATTTAAAATATCTCCACTCGTCCCACGGCGGCACCTCAATTTTAGCTTGTTCTTTAATCCATCGCGACGAGATTTCCTTCACGTCTTGAATAACCTTATGAATTATATAACAACCCTCCTGAATTTTTCTGACGCCCTAAAATATTTTAAAATATCCTAAAATGTCCTAAAATACACCCGTATGTGAAAACCGAGCCCAAATACCTTTATTTTTATAAAAATTAATTAAAAACAAAATTTTATGGGCGCTCGCGGGGCGCATAGCCTTTGGCTACTGCTTACGCAGGCCGGGACAACTACAAGCTCAGGCGACACCCGGTGCTGCCACGTGTCATCATCGTGGCGGAGCTAGTGCGATGACTGGGCCAGGCTAGGGCCTACCCAGTCTACTACGCGGGCCGCGTAGCCCGTGGTCTCACCTTACACGGGCCGCGTGAAACTCGAAATCAGCTCCTATATAATGGGAGCTCGGGCCTTCAGTTTCCGTCGCTCAATTCTCACTTTCTCTCTTGAATTACTATATAGTAGGCACTATACTCGGGTATAATATCCCCCTAAATAACGAAGTTCTGCTCCGTTGTAAGTATCATAACCCCTGGATACGTATTAGATACGCTGCCCGATTGATCTAGAGTTCCGTAACGGCTGTCGTGGTTCTGCCTGACGTAGTCGTTAGAATGCCGTCTCGGGGAAGGTATTACTAATGTTAAAATGGGTTATTATACTAACGCGTATGCATTTATGTAATTTATAGATTGTCACCAGGAAACCCTAAAGGATAATTTTAGACATCAATGTGAGTAATCTCCTTTTTGCAACTGTTTTTACAAAACCTCACTTAATTAATTTATATTAAGCAGTTATTGAGTATTTGTAAGGATACAATTATCGTCGGTATATTTGGGGTTTTGTATACAAAATTTGTTACTACCTTGCGAGGAGTAACATTTCCACAAGTCGGGTTGACAGTACCGTGGGTGGTAATTAGTAAGACTTGGAACAAATGTAATTGCGCGACCGCCCTCAATACTGTACAATGGTTTTTATTTAAACTTGATTAAACTGGGATTCACTCACCAGTATTTCCCACTGACAAAATGTTTTTAAAACGCGTTTCAGGTAACAAAATGTGAAAGCCAAATAGAAGCCAGCTGGACAACACTGAAGGCTTGGAAAAGTGGCAATAAAGTTACCTAAAATAAATAGATGTTTTTATTAAATAAAATAGGGTTTTATCCCTATGGAAATGTGTGTACTGAAACTTGGGAATTTCCCATGTATTTGATATTATAAAAGCGTGGTATTTTTCTCTGATAAAATATTTCCTAACTACGGTCCTGATGTAAATTACGCTGCCAAAATGGATAAAACAACAGATACCACCGAAACTGGTCGCAGCCGCCCGTTCCCGGGTTGTTAGGGGTCGAGGGGTTGCGACAAATTATGCCATTTTTATTGTAAAAAAGTTTGTCATTCTACGCTTGCCATATCAACAAAATAAGTGTGATTAGAAGAACTTCCAAGCGGTAGTAATTTTTTAAGTTTTTTTTTCATGTGAAAATGTCATATTGTCACGGCCCCCGACCCATTTTGTCTGGTTCGGAAGCCGCGGGACAGAAACCCGTGGTATCGGTATTGAATTGGCAGCGGAAATTTCAACAGGACCATGTTGTTAGAAAAATAATATCAGAGTTTTTAAAAATATCGAATTATTTTATTATTAATTTCGGGATAAACCCTGTATTTACAAGAAAAGAATTTCAATGGGAAATCCTTTGATTACAAAAAACATGTTTATTTCTACTTACTGAGCCGCTTCATTTAAGCTGGAGTGCTGCGTGACACTTTTCCTTTTCTTCACAATAAACTACCTGAAACATGTTTTAAAAAGATTTGATCAGCGAAAAATACTGGCGAGTGCATTCAGTTTATACAAAAGACATATTGTTAGTATTTTAAGTCTCCAAAGAGGGGAACCCAATTTCGTAGAGTTGTTGCTTGTTATTTATTTTATAAATCTTTAGGGTTTGTTATATTAATTTTTACGATAAATATCTTGTCGAATTTCACAAATTGTGTGGTTGTATATTTAGTAGATCGAATCTTCACAAACAGTGAGTAAATTATATTCCCCTTTTTGCAATAACTTTTTGGGGTGTATCATTCTATCAAAAATTTTCTTATTCATTTCGAATTATAATCAAGCATGCAATATCAATGTGTAGTTCATTTATTATTAGGTTATGTGTTCATTCGGTTATTGAATTTAGTCAAGCAAGCATATTGTGGATTCACACCCTTTCCTCATGAGTATGGGATGTGGTATCGACTCCCATTTTCTTTCGTGGGATGACCTTTTTTCATTACTATGGGAAGTTGGTATCGCGACCTTATTTAGTCACACCCTTGTGGGTGTGGGATACAAGCATTTGATTTTGGTTTATTATGTCACACCCCCAAATTACCATATGCTGGTTTTACTGCAAGGCGTGTGATGTACCAGGATCTAGCCACTAATCATATCGTACGTATAGTAAAGAATATTAAACACAATCATCATGTCCAACATGAATAGTGTATTCCAAAATAAACGTTTCAAACAAAAGTATGTATTCAGCGGAAGCAAAAGTATATGTTTCAAAACAACCAAAACCATATTGTTTTAAAATGCATAATATTAAATGTTCTCTTCAAACAACACACAACATGACACTTCAAGCTCCTCAGACTGCAAGTTTCTGTGCACTGATGTACCAAACGACCTGCAAATCATGCATAAGAGTGTCAACAGAAAGTTGGCAAGTCCACTAGTTTAGTTCAACGTAAATAATACATTCAAACATTAAAATAAGGGTTATTTGGGTTCATCTAAAAAATATGGTGTTAAAATATGACCAAAAAGCCAAATCATTTTAAATTCAATAGAATTAAAAGCTTCAATTGGTATCTAGAAGAAAAACCGTACTCCAATTGTTATGTGTAGGTAAATTAAACCAATTGCATATATAAATATCCGTTATTATATTTTTATAAATACATGATATTTCAAAATGAGGATCTAAAAAATTTGGGGGTCCAAACATAGGGCTTACTTTTTTTATTAAGTAGGCAACCCTGTATAGAACAACTATACGGTTATCAAACTAGGAAACAATAATAGGTGTGCCTTTACCTCACACACCACCAATCGCGGGTTTCATCGAGACGTTTGAGATAAACCAACCTAACATATGACAAGCAAACTTAGATAACCCAAACACATACAAAAAAATAAAAACAAAAATAAAATTTGAATTATTTTCTATATTTTATATAATATAATTTACCATGTCAAAAGGCTTTAGGTGGTATTATATATAAATCAACATTGTTTAGTAAAAATCACACCTTAATATTATAATTTTGTTTTAATCCATATCAGATTATATAAAACTATATTTTTTTATTTTTAATTTTACAACATCGCTTGATTCCTTTTTTTTTTTTTTTTTTTTTTTTTGCAATTTCGCCTTTAACTTTCTCAATTAGTTTGAATGGTTTTGGATTTTACCTTTCTCAATTGCTCCCTTGAAACGCTATGAACAATCAACATGCTATAGTCTGCTCCTAAATGATTAGCCAGACCCGTTTGTGATGTGAGATCGGTGAATAACACCAAACCTAATATTTATAACCAACAAAACAAGCAACAAACATAAAATCCTCATAACTACACGTCAAAGTGATGTGAGATCGGTGAATAATAGCAAACCTAACATTTATAAGCAACAAAACAAACAAAAAAAAAAAAAACAAATTCCTCATAACTACACCTCAAATAAGGAACAAAAAAATTCTCATAACTACACGTCAAATGAGGAACAAAAAAATATTTTTTATACAAATTCTTCTTCATTTGTTTCTAGATCCATTCTAAAACATGCTTATACAAAAATAAAAATTTAAAAATTGTATTGGCAATGAATTTCTTAAATTTTCAAACCGATAGAGTTAGTATGCGTATATGTTACATCAATACCAACAAAATCAAAGCATACATATCCATACAATTAATTAAACCAAAATTCTCACATTAGTAATTTTGAAAACAAAAAGTGATTTTTAAAAAAGTAAAGAAAGATTATGAGGCAAATCAAATTAGATAAAAGTAAAACAAATAAAAGCTCTTACATTTGCACTGAAAAAGAGAAGCCATCTTTGGGGCAAGGATGTGGATGAATAAGAGAAGAAAGGGTGCGGCGGTGATTGAGTGATTGTAATGAAAATGGTATTGTGTTCGTTTAAATAGGAACTGTGGGGTTACCCTAATGCAAATTTTACTATAATTACCCTAAGAATTTTAAGAGCTTTCAAAATGGAACCCAACTATTATAGAAAATATCATTTTGATCTATCATAATGCAAATAAAGTTATTCTTTTACTAGTAAATTAGAGTTCTCGACCTTTATGTATATTGTGAATTTCACTTTTAATCTTAAATATAACGAACCGAAAAAGTTGATCCTTTATTTCATATGCTGTGATAGTTTATGTCTTGTTGTTTAACGACCGTTAATTTTATATGTAAAGTTCGATTACGTGTCTTGCACATTAATAGGGCAAATTGGATTTATTTTTACCCTTTTAATGAAAAAAGTAGATTACGTTTTTGGCGCATGTGGTTAAGTTCCTTTAGCTCTATCAACTCATAAAGGAATTTATAATACTTCAACCACCAATGCCATTTTCCTAACTTTTTTACCCCTAAAAATAACTGCATCCATGTTATTCCTTAAAATCCTGGTACCTGTCCTTTACATGAGGGGCACTTTAGTCAATTCTTGTTTAATACAAGAGGTAACTTAAAATACGAAGGACACTATCTTTAAACCCGTGTATTACAAAGGATTAAAAAAATCTAGATTAACTATCATCTTAACTTGTAAGTGTTATAAACCTGTGTATTACATGGGTTTAATATATAAAAAAAGTAAATCATAAATTTCTATATAATCCTTATCTCACGATTAAAGAATGTAATAATATTATAATCTTATACATTCATAATTCATGAATTTTATCATATAGAAATCAATTAAAAATAGAAAATAAATCAATATAAATATTTTAAACATTGTTACTAATTTAGTTTTTACATAATATATAAATATTCTGCATTTTTAAAGAAATTCAATTGTTTTCCTTTTTCATCGGGAGAATTGCTCAAAGAAAATGTCAGGAAACATGCTGTAATTGTTGGTAATTATGTGCAATTAGTTGATCTTATAAAATTAAGTAATAAATATATTCTTTTATAAATTTGATTATTTGAAATATAAATACATATTAAACTTAAAATCAGATTTGTTATTCCACTAAATGAGTTTCTAATAATTTGGAATAATTTTGGCACTTGTTGAACGATTAGCCTGATAAATTATTATTTTTGTAATTATTTACATTTTAAGTGATTTAGAAAATAAAAATATTGGTTTTGGGTATTTTTCTAAATATATAATTGGATATTTTTAGGGCTGCAAACGAACCAAACGAACACGAACAAGACCTTGTTCGTGTTCGTTTGTTAAGAAATATATGTGTTCGCGAACCGAACCGTTCACGAACACTTATCGAACGAGATTTTATGTTCGTGTTCGTTTGTTAAGGAAATGAACTTGTTCGTGTTTGTTTGTTAATTTTAGGCAAAGAACAAAAACGAATGTTGACGAACACAAATGAGCACACACTAATGTTCATGAACACAAATGGAAACAAACGAACACAAACAATCGTACATGAACAAAATATATAATACACTTACACTTATTAGATATTTAATTTGTCTGAATTTTGAAGTATTTAAATAAATATAAAAACTAAAATCACTAATGAACTATCGAACACAAGCGAACACGTTACCGAATGTTCACGAACATAAATGAACGAACACAAATGAACTTCCCGCCGAACGGTTCACGAACTGTTCGCCGTACGTTTGGTTCGTTTGCAGCCCTAATTAAGAGTGATTACAATGTTTATATCAACCAATTACCCCAAATCGGTATTTGTCACTCGACCGGATCTGTGACTATGGTCATATCACACATTGGCTAACCCGTTGTCCAATGGTGAAGATTATCAAGTAGTGTATACAAAACCCCACATACCGGCAGTTCTTGTAGAATACAAAAACTTAATCACTCTAATTACAACCTTGAAAACAAGTAGGGTTTTGAAAACAATTTGGTAAAAAGAGAATGACTCACATTGCAGGTTTAAACAGTCAAAGCTTGCCTACTGGTTAAGCTGGTAAACCTAGTTAAATATACAATGCAAACGAAACTAGCTTAGTAACTTAATACAACGTTTACGATAATCGCGAGATCGAAATCCTCACGACGAATGACAAAGTATAGCCCAATGTAGGCAGCACTTAAACATCCATCAAATCGGTTTTAATCGATCGGATATTGTACCGTAGCAGTGATCGAGTTATTACCCCGTTATTGCTGCAGAAATTCGAGGTTTTGATTGTATTTTGAAAGAAACAGACGATTGATCAGTGAAACGAACGTAATTTTTCATCGAAATATGTAATCTGATCCTGTGCCAACCCCTGGGCTTTATAGCCAAAATTGACCCGACCCGCGTGTCGCGACGGGCTCTGCCATTCCTGGCGCGAGTTGCAGGGATAGGCTATCTAGCCTAGACCTGTTTTGTGTCGAGTATATCCTAGAAATGTGTCAAGTTCGAATGAAACGTGTCTAGATCTTCTGTCGCGAGTCGCGGAACATTTAGGGGATCCCCCCTTGAGTTTTAGGGGGCCCTGTTGCTGGTTTCGTCCGTTTTTCCGTTTCGAGTCGCACCGTACTACCTGAGGTTCTAATTAGGGTTTCTTACTGTGCCTTTTAGGAATAGGTAACAGAAAATTTGTGAGGTTGTTACACATTTTAAGTGGCTAATCTAATCTAATATGTATATTTATATTTAATTTAAATAAAGAACAAGCAAGCAGTGTATCGGGAGTATCTATGATTAGGGTGTTTGGGGGCGTACATCGGCTAGGGTTTGTGGATTGCTCGGGTATAACAGGAACACAACACTGATGTCGAGGTCGCAGGTAGGGGAGGTCGGGTAGGGTTGAATGTGTGTGTGTTTTTTACCGTTGAGTTTGGAAGGCGACGTAGGGGGCGGGTTTCCAGGAATAACAACGCAGGAAAAGCGGCATCCCACGAGTACCCTTTGGAGGAGATGAGGTGTCGAGACCGGTGGCCTCTGGTAATATTTTTAGTGAGTTTAATAATTTGTTTAATAGGTTTATTTATTAATTTAAATGGGTATCATAGTTTGTATATTTATTTTTGATAAAATAAAAAAAACTTTAATAAGCTTTTTTATTTTATTAGGTTTCATTATGTATATTGTACATAAGAAAAGTTTCATGGTTGTTGCTTGACATCTTTCCCCTCTCTACGCCTTGGAGGAGATGTCAACCGTCTAAATCCCACTCTCCATGTGGCCTGAATTTTTTAAAAATGTTTTTATATTTTAAGTTTTTTACCATATAAATTTAAAAAAAAATGTCATAGAGACATATTTTTTTATACCTGCCCCGAACATTAGAATTTTCAAAGATTCTTAGGGACGATAGTGGTTAAAGAGTAGTTAAAAAAGTACTAAGTTTTAAACGTCTAACGCTAAAAACTTTTCTGAAAGATGTTTGTTTTAAACCAAATCATCCAAGCATTTGATTTTGGTTTATTATGTCACACCCCCAAATTACCATATTCTGGTTTTACCGCAAGGCGTGTGATGTACCAGGATCTAGCCACTAATCATATCGTACTTATAGTAAAGAATATTAAACACAATCATCATGTCCAACATGAATAGTGTATTCCAAAATAAACGTTTCAAACAAAAGTATGTATTCAGCGGAAGCAAAAGTAAATGTTTCAAAAAAACCAAAACCATATTGTTTTAAAATGCATAATATTAAATGTTCTCTTCAAACAACACACAACATGACACTTCAAGCTCCTCAGACTGCAAGTTTCTGTGCACTGATGTACCTAACGACCTGCAAATCATGCATAAGAGTGTCAACAGAAAGTTGGCAAGTCCACTGGTTTTGTTCAACGTAAATAATACATTCAAACATTGAAATAAGGGTTATTTGGGTTCATCTAAAAAATATGGTGTTAAAATATGACCAAAAAGCCAAATCATTTTAAATTCAATAGAATCAAAAGCTTCAATTGGTATCTAGAAGAAAAACCGTACTCCAATTGTTATGTGTAGGTAAATTAAACCAATTGCATATATAAATATCCGTTATTATATTTTTATAAATACATGATATTTCAAAATGAGGATCTAAAAAATTTGGGGGGTCCAAACATAGGGTTTACTTTTTTTATTAAGTAGGCAACCCTGTATAGAACAACTATACAGTTATCAAACTAGGAAACAATAATAGGTGTGCCTTTACCTCACACACCACCAATCGCGGGTTTCATCGAGACGTTTGAGATAAACCAGCCTGACATATGACAAGCAAACTTAGATAACCTAAACACATACGAAAAAATAAAAACAAAAATAAAATCTGAATTATTTTCTATTTTTTATATAATATAATTTACCATGTCAAAAGGCTTTAGGTGGTAATATATATAGATCATCAATGTTAAGTAAAAATCACACCTTAATATTATAATTTTGTTTTAATCCATATCAGATTATATAAAACTATATTTTTTTATTTTAAATTTTACAACATCGCTTGATTCCTCTTTTTTTTTTCTTTTTTTTTTTTTGCAATTTCGCCTTTAACTTTCTCAAGTAGTTTGAATGGTTTTGGATTTTACCTTTCTCAATTGCTCCCTTGAAACGCTATGAACAATCAACATGCTATAGTCTACTCCTAAATGATTAGCCAGACCCGTTTGTGATGTGAGATCGGTGAATAACACCAAACCTAATATTTATAACCAACAAAACAAGGAACAAACATAAATCCTCATAACTACACGTCAAAGTGATGTGAGATCGGTGAATAATAGCAAACCTAATATTTGTAAGCAACAAAAAAAAAAAAAACAAATTCCTCATAACTACACCTCAAATAAGGAACAAAAAATTCTCATAACTACACGTCAAATAAGGAACAAAAAAATATTTTTTACAAATTCTTCTTCATTTGTTTCTAGATCCATTCTAGAACATGCTTATACAAAAATAAAAATTTTAAAATGTATATGGTAATGAATTTCTTAAATTTTCAAACCGATAGAGATAGTATGCGTATATGTTACATCAATACCAAAAAAATCAAAGCATACATATCCATACAATTAATTAAACCAAAATTCTCACATTAGTACTTTTGAAAACAAAAAAGTGATTTTTAAAAATGTAAAGAAAGATTTTGAGGCAAATCAAATTAGATAAAAGTAAAACAAATAAAAGCTCTTACATTTGCACCGAAAAAGAGATGCCATCTTTGGGGCAAGGATGTGGATGAATAAGAGAAGAAAGGGTGCGGCGGTGATTGAGTGATTGTAATGAAAATGGTATTGTGTTCGTTTAAATAGGAACTGTGGGGTTACCCTAATGCAAATTTTACTATAATTACCCTAAGAATTTTAAGAGCTTTCAAAATGGAACCCAACTATTATAGAAAATATCATTTTGATCTATCATAATGCAAATAAAGTTATTCTTTTACTAGTAAATTAGAGTTTTCGACCTTTAGGTATATTGTGAATTTCACTTTTAATCCTAAATATAACGAACCGAAAAAGTTGATCCTTTATTTCATATGCTGTGATAGTTTATGTCTTGTTGTTTAACGACCGTTAATTTTATACGTAAAGTTCGATTACGTGTCTTGCACGTTAATGGGGCAAATTGGATTTATTTTTACCCTTTTAATGAAAAAAGTAGATTACGTTTTTGGCGCATGTGGTTAAGTTCCTTTAGCTCTATCAGCTCATAAAGGAATTTATAATACTTCAACCACCAATGCCATTTTCCTAACTTTTTTACCCCTAAAAATAACTGCATCCATGTTATTCCTTAAAATCCTGGTACCTGTCCTTTACATGAGGGGCACTTTAGTCAATTCTTGTTTAATACAAGAGGTAACTTAAAATACGAAGGACACTAGCTTATAAACCCGTGTATTACAAAGGATTAAAAAAAATCTAGATTAACTATCATCTTAACTTGTAAGTGTTATAAACCTGTGTATTACATGGGTTTAATATATAAAAAAAGTAAATCATAAATTTCTATATAATCCTTATCTCACGATTAAAGAATGTAATAATATTATAATCTTATACATTCATAATTCATGAATTTTATCATGTAGAAATCAATTAAAAATAGAAAATAAATCAATATAAATATCTTAAACATTGTTACTAATTTAATTTTACATAATATATAAATATTCTGAATTTTTAAAGAAATTCAATTGTTTTCCTTTTTCACCGGGAGAATTGCTCAAAGAAAATGTCAGGAAACAGGCTGTAATTGTTGGTAATTATATGCAATTAGTTGATCTTATAAAATTAAGTAATAAATATATTCTTTTATAAATTTGATTATTTGAAATATAAATACATATTAAACTTAAAATCAGATTTGTTATTTGTAGATCCCAATATCAATCCGGATTATAGTGGTTGGTTGTTTTAGTCCAAAACACCTATTGATTAAGTGTTTGAACTATGAAAAAGTCAAGAAAGATCAAGAATGAAGATGAAGCTAATGGATTGATGAATACAACAAGTGTTGTATTGAATCCAAACAAGTATATGAATCAATAAAGCACCTTGGAAATCTGATTTGAGCACACAATCTAGAGATTTAATGTATACAACACTTCATTCACCAAAGAGCCAACAGCTTAACATGGTTACAATGCTTGGGCTATTTATAGTGCCTGACTTGCCAGCATAATTATAAATTTGCTGGAATCTTAACTACACCATGTCAGGATTTCTAGTTTCATGAAATTACAAATTAGGCCCCCAAACTATGAGATTAGCTAGAAATAACTATAAAACTAATCCAGTACAAGTATGAACGATCTCAAAAGTTCCAACAATATCCCTCCTAGATCGTTGCATACTTGTATTCTCATTCTTCAGTTGTTTCCACTGGATTCTCTGTAGCTATCTTTTCAGGCTCTTTGGGATTGTCTTCATGCCCTGTCGTTTCTGGTGGTGCTTGAGACTCGACTGGTGCAACAGGAGTTTCTTGAGTTGTAACAGCTTCACTAGTTGGCGGGTCCTCCATATGTGGATGAGGCCGGAGGTGATGATGTTGGCTGGGAAGTTGAGGTGGGCTCTATCGTTGAAGCAGAGGTCTTTTCTTTCTTTCTTTCATGCTTCTTTTTCTTCCTCGCTTCCTTCTTCTTTTCCTCAAATTATTTTCTTTTCTTGATTTTGTTTACGAGATCCAGCATTTCTCTCTTTATCTTCCAGGCTCGATCTACAGCTCGCTGAAATAGCATGGCCTCCTCAAGATTTGCATTTCCAGCTCCAACGTTTATGCGGCTTGCATTTAGTACAGTTAAATCGGAGAGTCCAAACATAAACACATCCATAGGATCCAAGATTCGGATATCCACGTTTTCGTTGGATCTGATCACAGCTTCACCAGTCTTGCTATCATAAAACCATTTTTTTGAAATTGTTGAGGGAAACTGGAACTTCTTCAGGGAGCTTGATCTTCGTGACAACTTTAGCAGGGTTAATCACCCACGTCACCTTACCTTTCCCTGTCACTGGATCTATGGTTGTTTTCGACACTCTCCGTCTTGGACTCTGTGGCCTGTGATTTGGGAAACCCTTGTTACATTCTTTAGCAATCAGGCGCTCAAAATCCCCGCCAATGCTTCTATCTTCTGGATTGAGAATATCCAGGCGGCCGAGCTCACGCAGATCCCACCTAGGAAGAGTAAAGAGATCAAATCCAGTCTTGAAATACTGAATTACGCCACCTCGTCTTTTAACCACGAACATTCCCCTCAAATTACTGTACATCCAGCTGATGATTTTGTCGGTGGCCTCAGTCTTCTCTACAGTTATCACCTGATAGAAATCAGGGAGCTTTTCTCTTTCTTTCTTGAACCACTCTGGATGCTGTGTGGAGAAAGTTTTTCCATCTTCCTGCTCGTACACGACTTCCTCTTCCAGTCCCCACTCAAGGAATTTGGCAGGCATTTCATCTCTATCAACTTCTTCATCGCTTTCATCTCCTTCGGTCACCTTTTCAGTTGACTCTAGATGCCTCTTCTTTGCCTCGGCTTCTTTCGCCTTTCTGGTTCTTTCTTCTTCTACGAATGCATCAAAATCGAAAACTTACTCAAAGGAAAACATAGGCTCTATTTCCATCTTCGCACATATACTCCTCAACATTCTGTATAGTTTTTCAATCCCCATCTGTTGGAATCTTATGAATTTTGATTGCTTGGCCATATAAGCATTCATTTCTTTGTTCTTCCTACGTTGATCTTTTAATATCTCTCTCAAGATGTTTGTGCCACTGACTTGGTTCTTGAGAAGACAGATTTCTTTGGCTGCAGATGGACCGGTTTCTTTCACAAGCTTATCATAAAGTTTTTGAAACGGACGGACCCTTTGTGGAGCAATCGGTGGCTTTGATATCCTTGTTGGCCTTATAAGAGGAACTCTGGAGGATCCTTCATCCGTCGGCTTCTTTGGGGGTGTTTTCTTGCTCGCTGAGATTTCATCAGTCGATAAACTGTTAACGGAAGTCGATGAGTGCAGAGGATGCAAATGTCGATATGCCTCAACGATTACCTGATAATCTTGAGCAAAAATGAATCTTGTGAGAGGTTTAAAAGTTTTGGCGAAGAAACCGTTTCGGTTTTTAGAGATGAGGAAGATGAAGGATTTTTGAAAAACTTTGGATAAATGACGGTTGTGAAAGATATTTATATGTGAATTTTGATATCCAGCGATATTATAATTTCGCTGGTATCTTAATTTCGCCGCCAATAGAGGGATTTCAAACAATTTTAAATTCGTTCGTTGATTTCAAACTTTCTCGTAAAACGTGCCCAGTTTTGTTTAAAATATTATTTATTTTAAAATATTCACAAAATAATTTGGACCATTTTGACTCCGAACTCCGAATTTCCTGCTCTGGGAGGTTCCATTTGATGCAGATTTTCTTGAAACATTCAACGCTCGCCGACATACCTGCTGAAGATCATATTGCCGACACTTGCCAATTTCTTTATTTATTATTATTATTATTATTATTATTATTATTATTATTATTATTATTATTATATACTAACCAGGGCACAAGAAAAACTGCCAGTATGTTTGTCCGCTTAAATCCATGCATCCTTCTTTCAACATTCCTTCGGAGAGCGCTTTTATCATGTTTTTGGTAATATTGACAAGTCTTCAATGGCCCCCACACCAGCTATTGAAAATAGAAACATTACGTCCGTGGGTCCCACATCAGGACATACCCCCGCGATCAAGGTATGCACAAAGATTCCTCATAACAGGTGAGTATATTAGTTTCATTCTCTTCAACGATAGAGCGGAGATCAGGTCTGTACTTTCGTACAACAGAGATCCCAAGAGCTATCGAGGGCTAAGACAGATAGTTCGGTGAACAGGTCAGTACTACCGTACAGCAGAGTTACCAAACTAATCTATCTAAGGTTTTTGGCCAAAATTGGCGCTTATTATGGGTTTCGGCCAAAAATGGCGCTTATTAGGAGGGGTTTGGCCCTTTTTTTTAAGGCACTTATTATTAAAAGGATATCATAGCGTCTAGGTCAGCATATATCTGGATGCAGCAGAAGAACAACTATGATATCCTCCGAATGAAATACCAATATAAAGACTCGAAATATCAGACTTTGGCAATCTGTCAACACAAGATTTAAGACCATTTAGCCATATGCCGCAACGTGTTACCCACTGAGATGCGTAATGCCTGAGATAAGCCAGAATTCTTGTGTAGTCGTTATGTTTTGCTCCCTAACAGCAGTTTACTCATCGGTGTTGCTGAATCTACCGACACGTCGTTGCTTGGTACGCCGATTTCTTTTGTTTTCTGTTTTTGCAAGAAATGACAAAGTGTTAGTAATTTTCTATCACTTCTTCTAGCAGGAGTCAGACATAAGCATTTGTTTTTGGATTTTCTGAATATATCCCCCCCTAAAATCTTTATTTTCATGAGTCCTTTTGCCCGAAAATAAAATTTTAAACAGAAAATCTTTTTGGTGGGCGACATTTTCGATACTTGTTTTACTCTTAACAAACCTTTTTTTTACGGACAAATTGGATCACAAGATTCATTTCCATTCAAGGAAATTAACCATTTCCAACCAGGTTACCAGCTGGTTGAATCGGGTTTTATCAAAAGCTTTCGTGAAAATGTCGGCTCGCTGCTGTGTTGTATCCATTGGCACCACTTGAATGTACCCCTTATCGTATGCATCTCGAATTGCGTGAATTCGAATTTCAATATGCTTTGTTCTGGAGTGGTGGATGGGATTCTTCACAATTCCCAGACATGCCTCATTGTCGATGAATATAGGAGTCTTAATGATGAATATAGGAGGCTTAAGAAACAAGCATTCCAACGTGAGGGCTTCAGACACCACATCTCCTATTCCAACGATCTTTCCTCCCTTCTCATCTCCAGCGAAAGACACGAAATCACCATGAATAAAACGAAAATTCTTCAGAAGCTCCTTCAAGCCTGTCATGTGTCTTGAACATCCGCTGTCGACATGCCAAATGTATTCCATGAGCATTCAAAGCCATTTCTGGAGTTTATTCTGAAATACAAGAATATACACAAATTAGATTGATTTGGGAACCCAGACTTGCTTCATTTTGAATCTATCGTGGTTTTGAGTCACGATGTCCTCTTTTTGTTTCCAAAAATAAGCTGTTGAATTAACCAGATTTTTAACAGATTTCTTAAGATAATCAAGCTGATATGTGAAATTTTTGACAAAATCATATTCTGGTTTAGGAAAATTCTTGGTTTTACAATGTTTCGCTGTATGTCCTAAATGACCACAGCGAAAACATCGTTTGCGTCTGGGTCTTTGGTGTTGGAAGATGATGTATATGATGAGTGTCTTGAGCTTTCTGCTTTCTTCACTTTCTTGTCAACTCGACTTTCATCTTCTGAACATTCTTCATCATTGTCGGAATCTGATGAACTTTCTGATGTTTGATATTCACTTGAATTTTGTTCTTCACTTGCTTCGTAACTTGAATCACTGCAGCTTGGATCTTTACTTGAACTTTCTGAATTTTGATCGTCATTTGTTTCGTCACTTGAACTTCGGAGCTCTCACCTTTTGTTGTTTGATCTTCACTTGAAGTTTCTGATTTTTGCTCTTCATCAGAAGTTGACGTTTCTTCTTCCTTTTCTGAGGCAGAAAAGCTTGAATCTTCTTTGCTGCTTTCTTCAGTGACTTTCCTTTCTGAATCTGTCATACCTGTTCGAGATGGAATAAATTCTGGAATTTCCTCGGTGAGGAATTTTCCAAAACTGTTCATTTTCAATTCTGGCACAAATATAGGAGATTCACACACATTTTTATCATCACAAAATGCAGAATTTAAATCATGACATTCAAACATAACATGTTCATGATCACGGGTCTTAAATGTAGGCACATGGCCCTTACAGTCATCTCGAATATTGTTTCTCTTATCACAGTTCCAGGCGAACCAGTTAACAGTGGAATAATTGTCGCCTGAATAGCCTATTCCTATTTCTGAACCGCCGCAGTCTTCATCCTTATCGCACACATCTTCTTTACACACAAATGAATCTGCATTACTTTTAGGAATATTAGCGGTTGTTTCATTCTTAAAAGAATCGTTTTGTTCTACAGAGGCCTTTTCATCAATGAAATCATTGTCGGGATGAGGAGTTGGCATAGGAACATAGTTTTTGCTATGTGGTGGAAAGAAAAGTTTTCTTTCATTTCCTTGCCTATCCTTATACCCGATCCCATCTTTTACATACGTTGGTCGTTGGCAGTTTTTGATGTCAGTAAAGGCCTTCTGACTGACATTCCATTTGTCTATGATAATTTGCAATTTATTCTTTTCGTTCAAAGCTTTTTCTAGTCTATCTGTGAGATTGTTGATGATAAAATCTTTTCTAAGGACAAATTCTTTTAGAGTTTGCATTTCAGCTAAAGTTGAATTCAACTTTCTCTGATATGCGGCCTCGTTCTGTTTAAGTTCTTTATTAAATTTTAAAGCTTTGTCCTTTTGCCTCTCAAATTCTAGATTAAGAGATTTGTAATGTGCCACGACATCAACGCATGCTGGTGTGCATAACTTTACTTTAAAGTTATGTGGAATGCTATTTACCAAATCCTTGTCAGCCTTTTCTTTTGAGGATTCGGTTTTCATGGCCACAGCTGAAGCTTTCACTTTCTCTTCCTTCACAAAAGTTGTTTCTTTCTGAACCTGCTCTGTGGCCTTCACAGCTTCTTCAGCCTTCTTGTCTTTCTCAGGCTCGGAGGAAGTGAGAATACTCTTCAGACCCTTGTCGGTAGCATCATCTCCTTTTGGGATTCCCATAGCCTGTTTCTCGGTGGGTTTTGACGATGAAGATAAAGAATCGCTCGAGATATTTGCCATGAGTGCTTTGTGAACTTGTTCCTCTACTTCAACATTCTCTTCAGCTTGAGTTTCACTGAGCACAACTGTCTTTTCACTGGACCGTGGAGCCTTTGATGTGCTTGCGGAAGCATTGAAGTAAGTCGTGTTTGAAGCTTGTTGACTGACACCTTCAGATGCAAGAAGTGCCACGTTCTTCAATCCTGTAGAAGTCTGAGCAGGCTTTGGGGTGTAACCAGTCGTATTCATTTCTCGTTTGTTAACATCCATTTCAAAAGCCTTTAAAGTGTTGATCAAATCGGTCAGAGTGACAGGATTTGGATTGTCGAGGAAATCCCTTTTGATCATCATGCACTTTAGGCTCCATTCCTTTGTAAGTGAGTCCAAAAGCTTCTTTATGGAAGCACGGTTAGTGATAGGATTTCCTGCCTTCTTCATCTTGGTCATCATATTCCGAAAGCGACTGATATGATCGGAAAGGCTTTCTCCACGAATTCCACAAAACATGTCGTATTGCTTCTGCACCATGATTCTTTTGCTCTCAATCAGCTCTTCGTTTCCCTCGTAGTATTCGATCAAAGCGAGCCAGAGTTCATTTGCAGTTCTGTATTTTACAAACATGTTACAATCATCAGTTGACAGAGCCATGGTTAAGGCGGCATGTGCATGGCGATCGCGTTGGATTAAGGCCTTGTCTTCATCAGTGAAGGTTGTAGAGTCATTGTTAGTGACTATCGCATCTCCTCGAACTACCGTTAGAATGTGGGTTCCAGCGGTGACCGAGAGCCACATATTGTAGTCTGTGTATTCGAAGAACAATTGGATACGAGTCTTCCAAGTACCGAAATCTCCTGCTCCTTTCAACTTTGGTGGTCTAGTGGTGGTTCCGGTCTCAAGTTCTGCTTGAGCAATTGGACTTAGTTGATTCAATGACATCTTGACTTGTTTTTGACTTAAGAAAGCTGATCAGACTATAATTTCACTGGAAAAGAGGAAAATTTCGCCGAAAAACTGACTGAAATAAGTGAACTAGAACAATTTCACCAATGCAATAACTTCGCCGGACAGAGGACGGATCCTGCACGAGTGAAGATAGCTAATTTCGCTGAGACAATTAACAAACACGTTAGTTTGGCTAAATTCGCCAATCACCGTGATAAAAACGCTGTGGTTCTTTATCACTGTCCTCGAAGTCGCCTTCGATAAATTCGCTATAGGGTCAATGACGCTATTTCGCCGGTAATTAACAATTTCGCTTGTGTTTGATCGGCGAAACTGTTAATTTTGCTATATTCAAGTTAAATTTGCTGTATTCAAACTAAATTTGCTGTATTCAAACTAAATTTGCAGTATTCGAAATAATTTCGCTGTGTTCAAAATAATTCCGCTGTATTCAAAATAATTCCGCTGCGTTCAAACTAATTACGCTGCGTTCAAAATAATTCCGCTGCATTCAAAATAATTCCGCTGCATTCAAATTAAATCCGCTGCATTCAAAATTAATTCCTTTGTCTTCAAAATTAATTTCGCTGACTTCAAAATTAATTTCGCTGACTTCAAAATTAATTCCGCTGTCTTCAAAATTAATTCCGCTGACTTCAAATTAATTTCGCTGGCTTCAAAATAATTTCGCTATCTTCAAATTTATCTTCGCCAACCAGAGGGTTTAACACGAGCTAAAACCCCCTAATCACCCAAAAATGACTCAAAAACCATGTTTCTTTGCATCAAAATGTCCAAAATGACTCTCTAATCACAGATTAACAACAACCTATCGATTAAACACACCAAATCAATCCTTTTTAAGTCCAAAAATTTGAAAAACCTTGAAACTTTGAAAAACCTTCAAAACTTTGAAAAATCTTAACAAAAACACAACAACCAAGAGCACTAAGGCTCTGATACCAAATTGTAGATCCCAATATCAATCCGGATCACAGTGGTTGGTTGTTTTAGTCCAAAACACCTATTGATTAAGTGTTTGAACTATGAAAAAGTCAAGAAAGATCAAGAATGAAGATGAAGCTAATGGATTGATGAATACAACAAGTGTTATATTGGATCCAAACAAGTATATGAATCAATAAAGCACCTTGGAAATCTGATTTGAGCACACAATCTAGAGATTTAATGTATACAACACTTCATTCACCAAAGAGCCAAAAGCTTAACATGGTTACAATGCTTGGGCTATTTATAGTGCCTGACTTGCCAGCATAATTATAAATTTGCTGGAATCTTAACTACACCATGTTAGGATTTCTAGTTTCATGAAATTACAAATTAAGCCCCTAAACTATGAGATTAGCTAGAAATAACTATAAAACTAATCCAGTACAAGTATGAACGATCTCAAAAGTTCCAACATTATTCCACTAAATGAGTTTCTAATAATTTGGAATAATTTTGGCACTTGTTGAACGATTAGCCTGATAAATTATTATTTTTGTAATTATTTACAATTTAAGTGATTTAGAAAATAAAAATATTGGTTTGGGGTATTTTTCTAAATATATAATTGGATATTTTTAGGGCTGCAAACGAACCAAACGAACACGAACAAGACCTTGTTCGTGTTCGTTTGTTAAGAAATATATGTGTTCGCGAACCGAACCGTTCACGAACACTTATCGAACGAGATTTTATGTTCGTGTTCGTTTGTTAAGGAAATGAACTTGTTCGTGTTTGTTTGTTAATTTTAGGCAAAGAACAAAAACGAATGTTGATGAACACAAATGAGCACACACTAATGTTCATGAACACAAATGGAAACAAACGAACACAAACAATCGTACATGAACAAAATATATAATACACTTACACTTATTAGATATTTAATTTGTCCGAATTTTGAAGTATTTAAATAAATATAAAAACTAAAACACTAATGAACTATCGAACACAAGCGAACACGATACCGAATGTTCACGAACATAAACGAACGAACACAAACGAACTTCCCGCCGAACGGTTCACGAACTGTTCGCCGTACGTTTGGTTCGTTTACAGCCCTAATTAAGAGTGATTACAATGTTTATATCAACCAATTACCCCAAATCGGTATTTGTCACTCGACCGGATCTGTGACTATGGTCATATCACACATTGGCTAACCCGTTGTCCAATGGTGAAGATTATCAAGTAGTGTATACAAAACCCCACATACCGGCAGTTCTTTTAGATTACAAAAACTTAATCACTGTAATTACAACCTTGAAAACAAGTAGGGTTTTGAAAACAACTTGGTAAAAAGAGAATGACTCACATTGCAGGTTTAAACAGTCAAAGCTTGCCTACTGGTTAAGCTGGTAAACCTAGTTAAATATACAATGCAAATGAAACTAGCTTAGTAACTTAATACAACGTTTACGATAATCGCGAGATCGAAATCCTCACGACGAATGACAAAGTATAGCCCAATGTAGGCAGCACTTAAACATCCATCGAATCGGTTTTAATCGATCGAATATTGTACCGTAGCAGTGATCGAGTTATTACCCCGTTATTGCTGCAGAAATTCGAGGTTTTGATTGTATTTTGAAAGAAACAGACGATTGATCAGTGAAACGAACGTAATTTTTCATCGAAATATGTAATCTGATCCTGTGCCAACCCCTGGGCTTTATAGCCAAAATTGACCCACCCGCGTGTCGCGACGGGCACCGCCATTCCTGGTGCGAGTCGCAGGGATAGGCTATCTAGCCTAGACATGTTTTGTGTCGAGTATAGCCTAGAAATGTGTCAAGTTCGAATGAAACGTGTCTAGATCTTCTGTCGCGAGTCGCGGAACATTTAGGGGATCCCCCCTTGAGTTTTAGGGGGCCCTGTTGCTGGTTTCGTCCGTTTTTCCGTTTCGAGTCCCACCGTACTACCTGAGGTTCTAATTAGGGTTTCTTAGTGTGCCTTTTAGGAATAGGTAATAGAAAATTTGTGAGGTTGTTACACATTTTAAGTGGCTAATCTAATCTAATATGTATATTTATATTTATATTTAATTTAAATAAAGAACAAGCAAGCAGTGTATCGGGAGTATCTATGATTAGGGTGTTTGGGGGCGTACATCGGCTAGGGTTTGTGGATTGCTCGGGTATAACAGGAACACAACACTGATGTCGAGGTCGCAGGTAGGGGAGGTCGGGTAGGGTTGAATGTGTGTGTGTTTTTTACCGTTTAGTTTGGAAGGCGACGTAGGGGGCGGGTTTCCAGGAATAACAACGCAGGAAAAGCGGCATCCCACGAGTACCCTTTGGAGGAGATGAGGTGTCGAGACCGGTGGCCTCTGGTAATATTTTTAGTGAGTTTAATAATTTGTTTAATAGGTTTATTTGTTAACTTAAATGGGTATCATAGTTTGTATATTTATTTTTGATAAAATAAAAAAAACTTTAATAAGCTTTTTTATTTTATTAGGTTTCATTATGTATATTGTACATAAGAAAAGTTTCATGGTTGTTGCTTGACATCTTTCCCCTCTCTACGCCCTGGAGGAGATGTCAACCGTCTAAATCCCACTCTCCATGTGGCCTGAATTTTTTAAAAATGTTTTTATATTTTAAGTTTTTTACCATATAAATTTAAAAAAAAATGTCACAGAGACATATTTTTTTATACCTGCCCCGAACATTAGAATTTTCAAAGATTCTTAGGGACGATAGTGGTTAAAGAGTAGTTAAAAAAGTACTAAGTTTTAAACGTCTAATGCTAAAAACTTTTCTGAAAGATGTTTGTTTTAAACCAAATCATCCAAGCATTTGATTTTGGTTTATTATGTCACACCCCCAAATTACCATATTCTGGTTTTACCGCAAGGCGTGTGATGTACCAGGATCTAGCCACTAATCATATCGTACTTATAGTAAAGAATATTAAACACAATCATCATGTCCAACATGAATAGTGTATTCCAAAATAAACGTTTCAAACAAAAGTATGTATTCAGCGGAAGCAAAAGTAAATGTTTCAAAAAAACTAAAACCATATTGTTTTAAAATGCATAATATTAAATGTTCTCTTCAAAAAGCCAAATCATTTTAAATATGGTGTTAAAATATGACCAAAAAGCCAAATCATTTTAAATTCAATAGAATTAAAAGCTTCAATTGGTATCTTGAAGAAAAACCGTACTCCAATTGTTATGTGTAGGTAAATTAAACCAATTGCATATATAAATATCCGTTATTATATTTTTTTAAATACATGATATTTCAAAATGAGGATCTAAAAAATTTGGGGGTCCAAACATAGGGTTTACTTTTTTTATTAAGTAGGCAACCCTGTATAGAACAACTATGCGGTTATCAAACTAGGAAACAATAATAGGTGTGCCTTTACCTCACACACCACCAATCGCGGGTTTCATCGAGACGTTTGAGATAAACCAGCCTGACATATGACAAGTAAACTTAGATAACCCAAACACATACGAAAAAATAAAAACAAAAATAAAATTTGAATTATTTTCTATTTTTTATATAATATAATTTACCATGTCAAAAGGCTTTAGGTCGTAATATATATAGATCATCAATGTTAAGTAAAAATCACACCTTAATATTATAATTTTGTTTTAATCCATATCAGATTATATAAAACTATATCTTTTTTATTTTAAATTTTACAACATCGCTTGATTCCTCTTTTCTTTTTTTTTTTCTTTTTTTTTTTGCAATTTCGCCTTTAACTTTCTCAAGTAGTTTGAATGGTTTTGGATTTTACCTTTCTCAATTGCTCCCTTGAAACGCTATGAGCAATCAACATGCTATAGTCTGCTCCTAAATGATTAGCCAGACCCGTTTGTGATGTGAGATCGGTGAATAACTCCAAACCTAATATTTATAACCAACAAAACAAGGAACAAACATAAATCCTCATAACTACACGTCAAAGTGATGTGAGATCGGTGAATAATAGCAAACCTAACATTTGTAAGCAACAAAACAAACAAAAAAAAAAACAAATTCCTCATAACTACACCTCAAATAAGGAACAAAAAAATTCTCATAACTACACGTCAAATAAGGAACAAAAAAATAATTTTTACAAATTCTTCTTCATTTGTTTCTAGATCCATTCTAGAACATGCTTATACAAAAATAAAAATTTTAAAAATGTATTTGGTAATGAATTTTTAAATTTTCATACCGATAGAGTTAGTATGCGTATATGTTACATCAATACCAAAAAAATCAAAGCATACATATCCATACAATTAATTAAACCAAAATTCTCACATTAGTACTTTTGAAAACAAAAAAGTGATTTTTAAAAATGTAAAGAAAGATTATGAGGCAAATCAAATTAGATAAAAGTAAAACAAATAAAAGCTCTTACATTTGCACCGAAAAAGAGATGCCATCTTTGGGGCAAGGATGTGGATGAATAAGAGAAGAAAGGGTGCGGCGGTGATTGAGTGAGTGTAATGAAAATGGTATTGTGTTCGTTTAAATAGGAACTGTGGGGTTACCCTAATGCAAATTTTACTATAATTACCCTAAGAATTTTAAGAGCTTTCAAAATGGAACCCAACTATTATAGAAAATATCATTTTGATCTATCATAATGCAAATAAAGTTATTCTTTTACTAGTAAATTAGAGTTTTCGACCTTTAGGTATATTGTGAATTTCACTTTTAATCCTAAATATAACGAACCGAAAAAGTTGATCCTTTATTTCTTATGCTGTGATAGTTTATGTCTTGTTGTTTAACGACCGTTAATTTTATACGTAAAGTTCGATTACGTGTCTTGCACATTAATAGGGCAAATTGGATTTATTTTTACCCTTTTAATGAAAAAAGTAGATTACGTTTTTGGCGCATGTGGTTAAGTTCCTTTAGCTCTATTAGCTCATAAAGGAATTTATAATACTTCAACCACCAATGCCATTTTCCTAACTTTTTTACCCCTAAAAATAACTGCATCCATGTTATTCCTTAAAATCCTGGTACCTGTCCTTTACATGAGGGGCACTTTAGTCAATTCTTGTTTAATACAAGAGGTAACTTAAAATACGAAGGACACTAGCTTATAAACCCGTGTATTACAAAGGATTAAAAAAAATCTAGATTAACTATCATCTTAACTTGTAAGTGTTATAAACCTGTGTATTACATGGGTTTAATATATAAAAAAGTAAATCATAAATTTCTATATAATCCTTATCTCACGATTAAAGAATGTAATAATATTATAATCTTATACATTCATAATTCATGAATTTTATCATGTAGAAATCAATTAAAAATAGAAAATAAATCAATATAAATATCTTAAACATTGTTACTAATTTATTTTTTACATAATATATAAATATTCTTAATTTTTAAAGAAATTCAATTGTTTTCCTTTTTCATCGGGAGAATTGCTCAAAGAAAATGTCAGGAAACAGGTTGTAATTGTTGGAAATTATATGCAATTAGTTGATCTTATAAAATTAAGTAATAAATATATTCTTTTATAAATTTGATTATTTGAAATGTAAATACATATTAAACTCAAAATCAGATTTCTTATTCCACTAAATGAGTTTCTAATAATTTGGAATAATTTTGGCACTTGTTGAACGATTAGCCTGATAAATTATTATTTTTGTAATTATTTACAATTTAAGTGATTTAGAAAATAAAAATATTGGTTTTGGGTATTTTTCTAAATATATAATTGGATATTTTTAGGGCTGCAAACGAACCAAACGAACACGAACAACTTGTTCGTGTTCGTTTGTTAAGAAATATATGTGTTCGCGAACCGAACCGTTCACGAACACTTATCGAACGAGATTTTATGTTCGTGTTCGTTTGTTAAGGAAATGAACTTGTTCGTGTTTGTTTGTTAATTTTAGGCAAAGAACAAAAACGAATGTTGACGAACACAAATGAGCACACACTAATGTTCATGAACACAAATGGAAACAAACGAACACAAACAATCATACATGAACAAAATATATAATACACTTACACTTATTAGATATTTAATTTGTCCGAATTTTGAAGTATTTAAATAAATATAAAAACTAAAAACACTAATGAACTATCGAACACAAGCGAACATGTTACTGAATGTTCACGAACATAAACGAACGAACACAAACGAACTTCCCGCCGAACGGTTCACTAACTGTTCGCCGTACGTTTGATTCGTTTGCAGCCCTAATTAAGAGTGATTACAATGTTTATATCAACCAATTACCCCAAATCGGTATTTGTCACTCGACCGGATCTGTGACCATGGTCATATCACACATTGGCTAACCCGTTGTCTGATGTGTGTAAAATGCAACATATAAAACACATCAATTAAGGCATAAAACTAACCCTTTTTAAGTACTAATGTTGGAAAAAGAGTGTTTTTGTCTTCCTTTTGTATTTTCAGGATGAAATGAGCTCAAAATCACAAAAGAAGCAAAAAGACCACTAATTCTACCATAAATACAAGAAAAGGAACAAAAGTGGACTGCCCGGACCCTCAACGGCACCTCCCAAGGCAAAAAGAAGGAAACAGAGTCTGAACACGCCCCGTGTCCAGCGAACACGGGGGCGTGCCCAGGAAGCAGCAGAAAAGACAAACCAGTAGAAGCTTCCATTGCCCACCACGGGGCCGTGTCCAGCGAGCACGGGGGCGTGGTGAAAGTACAGCAGGCGCATTAATTGTAATTCGCAATTACAATTAATGAAGAGAGAGAGTGTCAGGCGGGCACGGGGCCGTGTCCAGCGGACACGGGGCCGTGTCCAGCCTTCTGTTCAGCCTATAAATAGAGGAGCTTGGCTTCATTCTCTCTCATCCCTTGGCACACCACCTCTCTCACACTTCATCCACCACCCACCACCACCATAACACCATCATCCACCACCATCATCCATTGTCCATCGTAGAGTGTGTGAGTCGTCTCGGGATCTAAGATTGATCGTAAGAGTTCTTGACAATCAAGGCCATGTTTGCCTAAGTCTCTTACATCACTTGGTGAAGACAAGTGTTTAGTATAATACTTTTTATTTTTAATCTTTTGCACTTTTTATTTGGTTTTGTATTAATGACTTTAATAACTAGTTACTTATGTTGAAGGTGATCTTTCCTTATCGTTTGTCCGTGGTGTCTTGGCGTTATTTTACTGTCTATATAAAATAAAAGATTTTCACCATTCATATCTCCACGGTCTATATGGAGGTATGTTGGCTACCTGGTCGGAGGTTAAGGGAACGGTTTGGTAAGGGTCTTGCCCTTGTTCAGCGTTTAGAGGTCCTGCTTGGGACCTGGGTCAAATTTAGTAGGATCTCCTTCAATGCCCATAGGTATTGGATGGCGGGGATCCAAACTCTTTGACCCCCTCATAAGTTAACTACTATTAATACTATAACCCGGCTATTTAGGACTGTATCCCTGTTGACTCAGACTACTTAGCCGAGGGTAACGTCACCGCCAAAAGCGGGGCCTACCATAATTTGCATTAATAACTTAATTCATTATCTTTCAATAATCCGACCCTTTAGGATTGTATCCTTGCTGACTCAAACTACTGGGTTGAGGGTAACGTCGCCTTCAAAAGAGGGGCCTACTACAATAACTAAGATAATCTCTTAAACAAGTGCAAAAGTGCGAAAATAATCAAAGGTTATACTAATACACGTGTCGGAACCAAGTGATTCATCTTGTCTATCTGTTTTTATTTTATTTTTATTTTCAGCATTTAGTTAGTTTTTATTTTTCTTAGTTTAAAACATTTTTAACCTTTTTGATTTGATTAGACGTTGAGGATAAACCGGTATTAAAAGCTCTTGTGTCCTTGGACGACCTCGGTATCTTACCAACACTATACTACGTCCACGATGGGTGCACTTGCCCATATGTGTGCTTAGTGTTAGTAAATATCGTGTTTTATAAATTTAAAACTTGGCTAAAAGTGTAAAAAGGGCTTAAATATATATCTAAAAACATATATACACTAACACGCATCAAGTTTTTGGCGCCGCTGCCGGGGACACAAGGATTTTAAGAAAGTTAGGAATCAACGGCCTAATCATATTTTTATTTTTCTTTAATTTTTTAGGATTTTTTTTTTAGATTTTTAGCTTCTGCAGAGCTCAACACGGGGCCGTGCTTGCTGAACACGCCCCGTGCTCAATCATTGGAACTGGCAATCCTGTTTTAAATCAGACAGTAGGCTGAACACGGGGCCGTGTCCACTCAACACGCCCCCGTGCCCAAGATTCAGTTGCTGAAAACAGAACCGTTAGATCCCGGCGGTTGGTAATTTCTGATACAAACATGAGTGATAGTAATTCTTTTTACTTTCGGCACTCTTATGGTTTGTGGTGTCGAATATGTGGAGGCGAACATGAGGAATTAAAATGTTTCTTCCTCACTTATAGGCCCCACTATATAGACCCACCGATTCCTTGTAACCTTAAGAGGGGCGAAAGTAAAAATAAGCACTATTTCTCCCTCGAATGCGCCCAGCCAGATATTCTAGGAGAAATGCTCCTTGACGAGCTATTTCAACTAGAAGAACTACTTCTTAATTGGTCAAAAGAACTTAGGAAGGATTTTTTAGATCCATCCCAAGATGATGACCATGAGGAAATGTTGGAACCGCATTCCGACAACCTCGTTGCTCCCGAAAATACCTTTTTACCTAGACAAGACGCGGACGATAGTCGTCCCTGTGCCGATTGTGCCGTGAAGGACTCCCCATCGACTTCGTTCGGTGCATACATAGACCTGAGCGATTCGGCATACACCTTCTTTAACGAGAGCCCGGGAAAGGGTTGGACTTGTCCACCTAGAATGAAAATAGGAATTACCCTCACCGACAACCTCTTGCGTTCTCGCCTTAGTATAGGACAATTAAGGTATCTTAGGCACTATGGGGTTGTTCCAACAAGTCAAGAGCCACCCGATATAAATTAACTCCTTAGTAAAGACAAAACTTCATAAGATAGCTTTCCGACACGGGGCCGTGCCCGGCCAACACGCCCCCGTGTCCACCAAAAGATTCCCTCTGATCAGAATGTCAGAATACGGACAAACTGTGTCAGAATTTTATCTGCACACGGGGCCGTGTCCAGCGGACACGGGGCCGTGTCCAGCAGGCTGTCGTTTTCTATAAATGCAGCCAAAAATCCTGCACATTTGGACCAACTTGGGGACAGAGATTTGAAGGAATCTTCTCTCAAACAATCCTAGGTAAGTCTAAAAGAAGTTTCCAACAACCCATCTTGTCCTTTCCTCTTCTAGACATTTCCTTCTTCTTCATCTTTCTTCAAGAACTACCATGAAAAGTTTGAATTTTCAATCTTTGTGGTAGGAAACAATGAGTTTTGATCATAGAATCTTGGTAAAAACATGTTATGTAACATTGTTTAAAGTTATTTACTGACAAAAAGCTTGCATAAACTCAGAAAATAACTTAAAAACCCAAGATTCCTTGCCCCAAAATTCTGCAGAAAGATGAACACGGGGCCGTGCTCAATGAGCACGCGGCCGTGTCCAGAAACTGTTTCGTCATATAAACTGCTTTTGGTTTATTTTTCGAAGAATGGCGAGTGAAAACAGCGAAACATCATCCGTTCATTCCTCAAACAGCCGAAGGGGAAGGAGGCCTTCCGTTGAAGCTACACTTGTGCACTACGTGATAGCGCTAAGGGAAGCTCTCGACGAAATGACGTCAGTAGAGGAGGTCCTCATTGACCGTATTAACAATCTTACAATGGGACTTGAAAGCAGCTTCCAAGAAATTAACCTTTTGCACCAAAGGTTAAACATTTTGGTAGCACCCCCTATGGAACCGGTCCTTCCACAACAAGACTGGAACTTGGCGCTCGGTGTTAACAACCCTACCGGGTAGGGAGACTTTCCCGCAGAACCTCCTATGGAAAACCCACAAGAAGTTCCAGCGGAAGTTGAAACTCCTCAAACCAATGCAAACGAGCCTTCTTTTCTCCTCCCAAGGGAGGTAGAGGAGTGGCTTGCCGACATATGAGGAGAACCGTACCCGAAAGAAGGAGCTCTACAAAGCCTTATCTAACCAAGACTAATATCTTCTTGGAAATTTTGCTAAATTAAAATAAAAACATAAGGCTAGAACTCCATAAGTCTAATATCTATGTAGTTTTTATCTTAGTGTAATGTGTCTCTATGATTTGCAATGTTATGACGGTTTTTATGGTTGATGGTTGTTTTGAGAATAAAACACACTCATGGTGGTAATGGATGAAAAAGGGAACGAGAAAAATGGACCCATGCATGAAGAACAGAGCAACCCGACAAAAATCTCCATCACAGAAGGCTCAACACGGGCCGTGCCCAACCAACACGGCCCCGTGCTGAGCCCCTGCAGAAAAATCACCCAGTTCAGGTAACTGGACACGGGCCGTGTTCAGCGGACACGCCCCCGTGTCCAGGCTTCTGTTTCAACTCTGAAATTTTTGTTACTGGCACTTGACCACGGGGCCGTGCCCGGTGAACACGGGGCCGTGTCCAGAGTGCCAGTAACATAAATATTTGCTTTTTAACATACTTTTATACATTTTAATCACCCAAAAATATTGTTTTTTGGACACATTGAGGACAATGTGTAATTTAAGTGTGGGGGGGATGCTAAAACCTTGAAATTTTGCAAAATCCTAAACACAAGCCTTACACAAAACTCTATTGGAACCGCTAAACACCCCAAATTTTTTCAAAAACTTTTTCATTTTTTTATTTACTTGTCTTAGTTTAAGTTGGGAAGAACAAGTCTAAAAAGGTTATATTTTTTTACAAGTTTACAACCGATAGCGTCGTGATAAAAAAGGAACCAACATAAGAAAATTATGAAACGGCATAACAAGTCTAGTTTAAAATTCGATTATATATGCTTGGTCACATTAAAAACCCATTCCCACAAAAGTGAGTTTTGAGCCTTTATTGAGCATAAAAATACACATATTTAGATTAAATGCTCATTTTTCGTTTCTTGTGTGAATAGCCGCTCGGTCCTTACAAATCTAGAACTTGCCACGACGATACATTCCCGGTCCTTACCAACTTAAACCCAAGTAAGTAAATGATGGAGGCATTAGGACTAACCATTTTTCTTTCAAAACCATTATTTTTCATTTTTTTTTAACCTACCCAAAATCCCCCTAGATAGCCCCTTTGAGCCTAAACCTTTCATTTCATTACCCCAAAAACCATTTTTACCCACCAAAAACCTTTTTCATTTTTTTTCTCACCCTTTATTTTAGTAACAAGCTCGGTTTTTCGTCAACTTACCCTTTCATGTGACATCAAAAAAAAAAAAAAAAAAAATAATGATGATGAAGTCAAAAAAACAAACAAAAGCTATAAAAAGCTTGTTTGGAGAAATACTTCAAAAATAATAAGTCACTAAAAACAAGGTATTTTACGAAAACCGACGCTTGCTACGATTTTCGCCTTTTTACTAACCACTAACCAACCACCCACCTTTAAACCCAAGCCTTCACCCAAAAAGTCCTCTTGATATTTACAAAGGTAAAAAGTTAAAAAGGAGGAGGATTGATTGCTTGGCAAGCCTATGGAAATACGTAAGTTCCGTGCCGCTCTCGAGTGATTCACTAAAATATACACCTTCGGCCGAGTGTTGAGTGATCTCCCATGAGGTATGTGAACTTGTATATAAATGGAATTTTAATAAGGCATGTTATGCCCAACTAAGTAGTTTATCTTATGAAAAGTTCAAAATAAATCATAACGAATAGGATTGTAAATAAATAAAAATAAAAGCCTATAAAAACCTTGGATTCCCGACACTCTAGGACAAGCTAAAAAACTTCTCTTCTACCTATTCCATTTGGGAGTGTAAGCCACATTTAAAGAGTTTTGCTTGAGGACAAGCAAAAGTTCAAGTGTGGGGGTATTTGATGTGTGTAAAATGCAACATATAAAACACATCAATTAAGGCATAAAACTAACCCTTTTTAAGTACTAATGTTGGAAAAAGAGTGTTTTTGTCTTCCTTTTGTATTTTCAGGATGAAATGAGCTCAAAATCACAAAAGAAGCAAAAAGACCACTAATTCTACCATAAATACAAGAAAAGGAACAAAAGTGGACTGCCCGGACCCTCAACGGCACCTCCCAAGGCAAAAAGAAGGAAACAGAGTCTGAACACGCCCCGTGTCCAGCGAACACGGGGGCGTGCCCAGGAAGCAGCAGAAAAGACAAACCAGTAGAAGCTTCCATTGCCCACCACGGGGCCGTGTCCAGCGAGCACGGGGGCGTGGTGAAAGTACAGCAGGCGCATTAATTGTAATTCGCAATTACAATTAATGAAGAGAGAGAGTGTCAGGCGGGCACGGGGCCGTGTCCAGCGGACACGGGGCCGTGTCCAGCCTTCTGTTCAGCCTATAAATAGAGGAGCTTGGCTTCATTCTCTCTCATCCCTTGGCACACCACCTCTCTCACACTTCATCCACCACCCACCACCACCATAACACCATCATCCACCACCATCATCCATTGTCCATCGTAGAGTGTGTGAGTCGTCTCGGGATCTAAGATTGATCGTAAGAGTTCTTGACAATCAAGGCCATGTTTGCCTAAGTCTCTTACATCACTTGGTGAAGACAAGTGTTTAGTATAATACTTTTTATTTTTAATCTTTTGCACTTTTTATTTGGTTTTGTATTAATGACTTTAATAACTAGTTACTTATGTTGAAGGTGATCTTTCCTTATCGTTTGTCCGTGGTGTCTTGGCGTTATTTTACTGTCTATATAAAATAAAAGATTTTCACCATTCATATCTCCACGGTCTATATGGAGGTATGTTGGCTACCTGGTCGGAGGTTAAGGGAACGGTTTGGTAAGGGTCTTGCCCTTGTTCAGCGTTTAGAGGTCCTGCTTGGGACCTGGGTCAAATTTAGTAGGATCTCCTTCAATGCCCATAGGTATTGGATGGCGGGGATCCAAACTCTTTGACCCCCTCATAAGTTAACTACTATTAATACTATAACCCGGCTATTTAGGACTGTATCCCTGCTGACTCAGACTACTTAGCCGAGGGTAACGTCACCGCCAAAAGCGGGGCCTACCATAATTTGCATTAATAACTTAATTCATTATCTTTCAATAATCCGACCCTTTAGGATTGTATCCTTGCTGACTCAAACTACTGGGTTGAGGGTAACGTCGCCTTCAAAAGAGGGGCCTACTACAATAACTAAGATAATCTCTTAAACAAGTGCAAAAGTGCGAAAATAATCAAAGGTTATACTAATACACGTGTCGGAACCAAGTGATTCATCTTGTCTATCTGTTTTTATTTTATTTTTATTTTCAGCATTTAGTTAGTTTTTATTTTTCTTAGTTTAAAACATTTTTAACCTTTTTGATTTGATTAGACGTTGAGGATAAACCGGTATTAAAAGCTCTTGTGTCCTTGGACGACCTCGGTATCTTACCAACACTATACTACGTCCACGATGGGTGCACTTGCCCATATGTGTGCTTAGTGTTAGTAAATATCGTGTTTTATAAATTTAAAACTTGGCTAAAAGTGTAAAAAGGGCTTAAATATATATCTAAAAACATATATACACTAACACGCATCATTGTCCAATGGTGAAGATTATCAAGTAGTGTATACAAAACCCCACATACCGGCAGTTCTTGTAGATTACAAAAACTTAATCACTGTAATTACAACCTTGAAAACAAGTAGGGTTTTGAAAACAATTTGGTAAAAAGAGAATGACTCACATTGCAGGTTTAAACAGTCAAAGCTTGCCTACTGGTTAAGCTGGTAAACCTAGTTAAATATACAATGCAAACGAAACTAGCTTAGTAACTTAATACAACGTTTACGATAATCGCGAGATCGAAATCCTCACGTAGAATGACAAAGTATAGCCCAATGTAGGCAGCACTTAAACATCCATCGAAACGGTTTTAATCAATCGGATATTGTACCGTAGCATGATCGAGTTATTACCCCGTTATTGCTGCAGAAATTCGAGGTTTTGATTGTATTTTGAAAGAAACAGACGATTGATCAGTGAAACGAACGTAATTTTTCATCGAAATATGTAATCTGATCCTTTGCCAACCCCTGGGCTTTATATCCAAAATTGACCCGACCCGCGTGTCACGACGGGCTCCGCCATTCCTGGCGCGAGTCGCAGGGATAGGCTATCTAGCCTAGACCTGTTTTGTGTCGAGTATAGCCTAGAAATGTGTCAAGTTCGAATGAAACGTGTCTAGATCTTCTGTCGCGAGTCGCGGAACATTTAGGGGATCCCCCCCTTGAGTTTTAGGGGGCCCTGTTGCTGGTTTCGTCCGTTTTTCCGTTTCGAGTCGCACCGTACTACCTGAGGTTCTAATTAGGGTTTCTTAGTGTGCCTTTTAGGAATAGGTAACAGAAAATTTGTGAGGGTGTTACACATTTTAAGTGGCTAATCTAATCTAATATGTATATTTATATTTAATTTAAATAAAGAACAAGCAAGCAGTGTATCGGGAGTATCTATGATTAGGGTGTTTGGGGGCGTACATCGGCTAGGGTTTGTGGATTGCTCGGGTATAATAGGAACACAACACTGATGTCGAGGTCGCAGGTAGGGGAGGTCGGGTAGGGTTGAATGTGTGTGTGTTTTTTACCGTTGAGTTTGGAAGGCGACGTAGGGGGCGGGTTTCCAGGAATAACAACGCAGGAAAAGCGGCATCCCACGAGTACCATTTGGAGGAGATGAGGTGTCGAGACCGGTGGCCTCTGGTAATATTTTTAGTGAGTTTAATAATTTGTTTAATAGGTTTATTTGTTAACTTAAATGGGTATCATAGTTTGTATATTTATTTTTGATAAAATAAAAAAAAACTTTAATAAGCTTTTTTATTTTATTAGGTTTCATTATGTATATTGTACATAAGAAAAGTTTCATGGTTGTTGCTTGACATCTTTCCCCTCACTACGCCCTGGAGGAGATGTCAACTGTCTAAATCCCACTCTCCATGTGGCCTGAATTTTTTAAAATGTTTTTATATTTTAAGTTTTTTACCATATAAATTTAAAAAAAAAATGTCATAGAGACATATTTTTTTATACCTGCCCCGAACATTAGAATTTTCAAAGATTCTTAGGGACGATAGTGGTTAAAGAGTAGTTAAAAAAGTACTAAGTTTTAAACGTTTAACGCTAAAAACTTTTCTGAAAGATGTTTGTTTTAAACCAAATCATCCAAGCATTTGATTTTGGTTTATTATGTCACACCCCCAAATTACCATATTCTGGTTTTACCGCAAGGCGTGTGATGTACCAGGATCTAGCCACTAATCATATCGTACTTATAGTAAAGAATATTAAACACAATCATCATGTCCAACTTGAATAGTGTATTCCAAAATAAACATTTCAAACAAAAGTATGTATTCAGCGGAAGCAAAAGTAAATGTTTCAAAAAAACCAAAACCATATTGTTTTAAAATGCATAATATTAAATGTTCTCTTCAAACAACACACAACATGACACTTCAAGCTCCTCAGACTGCAAGTTTCTGTGCACTGATGTATCTAACGACCTGCAAATCATGCATAAGAGTGTCAACAGAAAGTTGGCAAGTCCACTGGTTTTGTTCAACGTAAATAATACATTCAAACATTGAAATAAGGGTTATTTGGGTTCATCTAAAAAATATGGTGTTAAAATATGACCAAAAAGCCAAATCATTTTAAATTCAATAGAATTAAAAGCTTCAATTGGTATCTAGAAGAAAAACCGTACTCCAATTGTTATGTGTCGGTAAATTAAACCAATTGCATATATAAATATCCGTTATTATATTTTTATAAATACATGATATTTCAAAATGAGGATCTAAAAAATTTGGGGGTCCAAACATAGGGTTTACTTTTTTTATTAAGTAGGCAACCCTGTATAGAACAACTATACAGTTATCAAACTAGGAAACAATAATAGGTGTGCCTTTACCTCACACACCACCAATCGCGGGTTTCATCGAGACGTTTGAGATAAACCAGCCTGACATATGACAAGCAAACTTAGATAACCCAAACACATACGAAAAAATAAAAACAAAAATAAAATTTGAATTATTTTCTATTTTTTATATAATATAATTTAACATGTCAAAAGGCTTTAGGTGGTAATATATATAGATCATCAATGTTAAGTAAAAATCACACCTTAATATTATAATTTTGTTTTAATCCATATCAGATTATATAAAACTATATTTTTTATTTTAAATTTTACAACATCGCTTGATTCCTCTTTTCTTTTTTTTTTTTTTTTTTTTTGCAATTTCGCCTTTAACTTTCTCAAGTAGTTTGAATGGTTTTGGATTTTACCTTTCTCAATTGCTCCCTTGAAACGCTATGAACAATCAACATGCTATAGTCTGCTCCTAAATGATTAGCCAGACCCGTTTGTGATGTGAGATCGGTGAATAACACCAAACCTAATATTTATAACCAACAAAACAAGGAACAAACATAAATCCTCATAACTACACGTCAAAGTGATGTGAGATCGGTGAATAATAGCAAACCTAACATTTGTAAGCAACAAAACAAACAAAAAAAAAACAAATTCCTCATAACTACACCTCAAATAAGGAACAAAAAAATTCTCATAACTACACGTCAAATAAGGAACAAAAAAATAATTTTTACAAATTCTTCTTCATTTGTTTCTAGATCCATTCTAGAACATGCTTATACAAAAATAAAAATTTTAAAAATGTATTTGGTAATGAATTTTTAAATTTTCATACCGATAGAGTTAGTATGCGTATATGTTACATCAATACCAAAAAAATCAAAGCATACATATCCATACAATTAATTAAACCAAAATTCTCACATTAGTACTTTTGAAAACAAAAAAGTGATTTTTAAAAATGTAAAGAAAGATTATGAGGCAAATCAAATTAGATAAAAGTAAAACAAATAAAAGCTCTTACATTTGCACCGAAAAAGAGATGCCATCTTTGGGGCAAGGATGTGGATGAATAAGAGAAGAAAGGGTGCGGCGGTGATTGAGTGAGTGTAATGAAAATGGTATTGTGTTCGTTTAAATAGGAACTGTGGGGTTACCCTAATGCAAATTTTACTATAATTACCCTAAGAATTTTAAGAGCTTTCAAAATGGAACCCAACTATTATAGAAAATATCATTTTGATCTATCATAATGCAAATAAAGTTATTCTTTTACTAGTAAATTAGAGTTTTCGACCTTTAGGTATATTGTGAATTTCACTTTTAATCCTAAATATAACGAACCGAAAAAGTTGATCCTTTATTTCATATGCTGTGATAGTTTATGTCTTGTTGTTTAACGACCGTTAATTTTATACGTAAAGTTCGATTACGTGTCTTGCACGTTAATAGGGCAAATTGGATTTATTTTTACCCTTTTAATGAAAAAAGTAGATTACGTTTTTGGCGCATGTGGTTAAGTTCCTTTAGCTCTATCAGCTCATAAAGGAATTTATAATACTTCAACCACCAATGCCATTTTCCTAACTTTTTTACCCCTAAAAATAACTGCATCCATGTTATTCCTTCAAATCCTGGTACCTGTCCTTTACATGAGGGGCACTTTAGTCAATTCTTGTTTAATACAAGAGTTAACTTAAAATACGAAGGACACTAGCTTATAAACCCGTGTATTACAAAGGATTAAAAAAAATGTTAGATTAACTGTCATCTTAACTTGTAAGTGTTATAAACCTGTGTATTACATGGATTTAATATATAAAAAAATTAAATCATAAATTTCTATATAATCCTTATCTCACGATTAAAGAATGTAATAATATATAATCTTATACATTCATAATTCATGAATTTTATCATGTAGAAATCAATTGAAAATAGAAAATAAATCAATATAAATATCTTAAACATTGTTACTAATTTATTTTTTACATAATATATAAATATTCTTAATTTTTAAAGAAATTCAATTGTTTTCCTTTTTCATCGGGAGAATTGCTCAAAGAAAATGTCAGGAAACAGGCTGTAATTGTTGGTAATTATATGCAATTAGTTGATCTTATAAAATTAAGTAATAAATATATTCTTTTATAAATTTGATTATTTGAAATGTAAATACATATTAAACTCAAAATCAGATTTCTTATTCCACTAAATGAGTTTCTAATAATTTGGAATAATTTTGGCACTTGTTGAACGATTAGCCTGATAAATTATTATTTTTGTAATTATTTACAATTTAAGTGATTTAGAAAATAAAAATATTGGTTTTGGGTATTTTTCTTAATATATAATTGGATATTTTAAGCGCTGAAAACGAACCAAACGAACACGAACAAGACCTTGTTCGTGTTTGTTTGTTAAGAAATATATGTGTTCGCGAACTGAACCGCTCACGAACACTTATCGAACGAGATTTTATGTTCGTGTTCGTTTGTTAAGGAAATGAACTTGTTCGTGTTTGTTTGTTAATTTTAGGCAAAGAACAAAAATGAATGTTGACGAACACAAATGAGCACACACTAATGTTCATGAACACAAATGGAAACAAACGAACAAAAACAATCGTTCATGAACAAAATATATAATACACTTACACTTATTAGATATTTAATTTGTCCGAATTTTGAAGTATTTAAATAAATATAAAAACTAAAAACACTAATGAACTATCGAACACAAGCGAACATGTTATCGAATGTTCACGAACATAAACGAACGAACATAAACGAACTTCCCGCCGAACGGTTCACGAACTGTTCGCCGTACGTTTGGTTCGTTTGCAGCCCTAATTAAGAGTGATTACAATGTTTATATCAACCAATTACCCCAAGTCGGTATTTGTCACTCGACCGGATCTGTGACTATTGTCATATCACACATTGGCTAACTCATTGTCCAATGGTGAAGATTATCAAGTAGTGTATACAAAACCCCACATACCGGCAGTACTTGTAGATTACAAAAACTTAATCACTGTAATTACAACCTTGAAAACAAGTAGGGGTTTGAAAACAATTTGGTAAAAAGAGAATGACTCACATTGCAGGTTTAAACTGTCAAAGCTTGCCTACTGGTTAAGCTGGTAAACCTAGTTAAATATACAATGCAAACGAAACTAGCTTAGTAACTTAATATAACGTTTACGATAATCGCGAGATCGAAATCCTCACGACGAATGACAAAGTATATCCCAATGTAGGCAGCACTTAAACATCCATCGAATCGGTTTTAATCGATCGGATATTGTACCGTAGTAGTGATCGAGTTATTACCCCGTTATTGCTGCAGAAATTCGAGGTTTTGATTGTATTTTGAAAGAAGCAGACGATTGATCAGTGAAACGAACGTAATTTTTCATCGAAATATGTAATCTGATCCTGTGCCAACCCCTGGGCTTTATAGCCAAAATTGACCCGACCCGCGTGTCGCGACAGGCTCCGCCATTCCTGGCGCGAGTCGCAGGGATAGGCTATCTAGCCTAGACCTGTTTTGTCTCGAGTATAGCCTAGAAATGTGTCAAGTTCGAATGAAACGTGTCTAGATCTTCTGTCGCGAGTCGCGGAACATTTAGGGGATCCCCCCCTTGAGTTTTAGGGGGCCCTGTTGCTGGTTTCGTCCGTTTTTCCGTTTCGAGTCGCACCGTACTACCTGTGGTTCTAATTAGGGTTTCTTGTGTGCCTTTTAGGAATAGGTAACAGAAAATTTGTGAGGTTGTTACACATTTTAAGTGGCTAATCTAATCTAATATGTATATTTATATTTAATTTAAATAAAGAACAAGCAAGCAGTGTATCGGGAGTATCTATGATTAGGGTGTTTGGGGGCGTACATCGGCTAGGGTTTGTGGATTGCTCGGGTATAACAGGAACACAACACTGATGTCGAGGTCGCAGGTAAGGGAGGTCGGGTAGGGTTGAATGTGTGTGTGTTTTTTACCGTTGAGTTTGGAAGGCGACGTAGGGGGCGGGTTTCCAGGAATAAGAACGCACGAAAAGCGGCATCCCACGAGTACCCTTTGGAGGAGATGAGGTGTCGAGACCGGTGGCCTCTGGTAATATTTTTTAGTGAGTTTAATAATTTGTTTAATAGGTTTATTTGTTAACTTAAATGGGTATCATAGTTTGTATATTTATTTTTGATAAAATAAAAAAAAACTTTAACAAGCTTTTTTATTTTATTAGGTTTCATTAAGTATATTGTACATAAGAAAAGTTTCACGGTTGTTGCTTGACATCTTTCCCCTCTTGATGCGTGCTAGTGTAATATATATTTTAGATGTATATTTTAAGCCCTTTTTGCACTTTTTAGCCAAGTTTTAAATTTATAAAACACGATATTTACTAACACTATACACACATATGGGCAAGTGCACCCATCGTGGACGTAGTATAGTGTTGGTAAGATACCGAGGTCGTTCAATGACACAAGAGCTTTTAGTACCGTTTTTTCCTCAACGTCTAATCAAATCAAAATGTTAGAAAAAGATTTTTAAACTAAGAAAATAAAACTAACTAAATGCTGAAAAATGAAATAAAAATAAAAACAGAAAGACAAGATGAATCACTTGGATCCGACTCGTGTATTAGTATAACCTTTGATTATTTTCGCACTTTTGCACTTGTTTAAGAGATTATCTTTGTTATTGTAGTAGGCCCCTCTTTTGAAGGTGATGTTACCCTCAACCCAGTAGTTTGAGTCAGCAAGGATACAATCCTAAAGGGTCGGATTATTGAAAGATAATGAATTAAGTTATTAATGCAAATTATGGTAGGCCCCACTTTTGGAGGTGACGTTACCCTCGACTAAGTAGTCTGAGTCAGCAGGGATACAGTCCTAAATGCCGGGTTATAGTATTCATAGTAGTTAACTTATGAGGGGGTCAAAGAGTTTGGATCCCCGCCATCCAATACCTTTGGTTATTGAAGGAGATCCTACTAAATTTGACCTAGGTCCCTTGCAGGACCTCTAAACGCTGAACAAGGGCAAGACCCTTACCAAACCGTTCCCTTAACCCCCGACCAGGTAGCCAACATACCTCCATAGAGACCGTGGAGATATGAATGGTGAAAATCTTTTATTTTATATAGACAGTAAAATAATGCTAAGACACCACGGACAAACGATAAGGAAAAATCACCTTCAACATAAGCAACTAGTTATTAAAGTCATTAATACAAAACCAAATAAAAAGTGCAAAAGATTAAAAATAAAAAGTATTATACTAAACACTTGTCTTCACCAAGTGATGTAAGAGACTTAGGCAAACATGGCCTTGATTGTCAAGAACTCTTACGATCAATCTTGGATCCCGAGATGACTCACACACTCTATGATGGACAATGGATGATGGTGGTGGATGATGGTGTTGTGATGGTAGTGGGTGGTGGATGAAGTGTGAGAGAGGTGGTGTGCCAAGGGATGAGTTGCAATGAAGCCAAGCACTCCTATTTATAGGCTGAACAGAGGCCTGGGCACGGCCCGTGTCCGCTGGGCACGGCCCCGTGCCTGTCTGACACTATCTCTCCTCATTAATTGTAATTCGTAATTACAATTAATGCGCCTGCAGTACTTTGGGCACGCCCCCATGTTCACTGGGCACGGCCCCGTGCTCGCTGAGCACGGGGCGTGTTCAGTCTTCTGCCTTCTCTGTTTTGCTTGGGAGGATGCTGTCGAGGGGTCGGTCAATCCACTTTTGTTGCTTTTCTTGTATTTATGTTAGATTTAGCTGCCTTTTTGCTTCTTTTGTTAATTTGAGCTCATTTAATCCATAAAATACAAAAGGAAGACAAAAACACACTTTTTCCAACATTAGTACTTAAAAATGATTAGTTTTATGCCTCATTTGATGTAGTTTATATGTTGCATTTTGTACACATCAAATACCCCCACACTTGAATTTTTGCTTGTCCTCAAGCAAAACTCTTTAATATGTGGCTTACACTCCCAAATGGAATGGGTAGAAGAGAAGGTTTTGGCTTGTCATAGAGTGTCGGTAATCCAAGATCTTTATTGGGTTTTATTTTTATTTATTTACAATCCTATTCGTCATGATTTATTAAAAACTTTTCATAAGGTAAATTATTTATTAAGGCATAACATACCTTTCTAAAATTCCATTTATATACAAGTTCACATACCTCACGGGAGAAATCACTCACACTCGGCCGAAGGTGTATTTTTAGTGAATCACTCGAGAGCGGCATGGAACTTATTCCTACCATAAGCTTGCCAAGCAATCAATCCTCCTCCTTTTTAACTTTATACCTTTGTAAATATCAAGAGGACTTTTTGGGTGAAGGGTTAGGCTTGGGCTAAAGGTGGGTGGTTGGGTTAGTGGTTAGTAGAAAAGGGCAAAAGTCGTAAAAAGCGTCGGTTTTCGTAAAACATTTCATTTTTATTTTCAATGAAGTATTTATTCAAACAAGCTTTTGTTTGAGGAGCTTTGTTGTTTGTTTCTAACTTCATTGTAAATTTTTTTTTAGTCACACAAAAACCGAGCTTGTTACTAAAATGAAGGGTACATATAAAAAGGGTTTTTGGTGGGTAAAAAGGGTTTTGGGTTAAGAAATGAAAAGGTTTAGGCTCAAAGGGGCTAACTAGGGGGAGTTTTTGGGTAGGTGAAAAGAAAAATAAAAATAATGGTGTTGAAAGAAAAAGGGCTAGTCCTAATGCCTCCATCATTTACTTACTTGGGTTTAAGTTGGTAAGGACCAGGAATGAATTGTCGTGGCAAGTTCTAGAGTCATAAGAACCAAGCGGCTATTCACACAAGAAACGAAAAATGAGCATTTAGCGTAAAGATGTATATTTGTATGCTCAATAAAGGCTCAAAACTCACTTTTGTGGGAATGGATTTTTATGTGATCGAGTATATATAATCGAATTTTAACTAAGCTTGTCATGCCGTTTCATAATTTTCTTATGTTGGTTCTTTTTATCACGACGCTATCGGTTGTAAACTTGTAAAAATATAACCTTGTTAGTCTTAGAATTCCCAACTTAAACTTTAGACAAGTAAAAAAATGAAAATTTTTGAAAAAAATTTGGGGTGATTAGCGGTTCCAATAGAGTTTTGTGTAAGGCTTGTTATTAGGACTTGCAAAATTCAAGGTTTTAACATCCCACCCACACTTAAATTACACATTGTCCTCAATGTGTCCCAAAAATAAATTTTTAGGTTGATTGAATGTGTAAAATGGTGTTAAAATCAAAAATTTATGTTACTGGCAGTCTGGACACGGCCCCGTGGGGACCGGGCACGGCCCCGTGTTCAGGTGCCAGTAACAATAATTAAAGAAAAGAAACAGAAGCCTGGACACGGGGGCGTGGTCGATGAACACGGCCCGTGTCCAGTTACCTGAACTGGGCATTTGTCTGCAGGGTGTTCAGAACGGGGCCGTGTTGGCTGGGCACGGCCCGTGCTGAACTTACTGTATGGAGAAATTGTTGTCAGGTGGCCTTGTTTTTGTGCATGGGGCCATGTTTCTCGTTTTCCCTTGCCATCCTTGACCACCATGAGTGCGTTTTATTCCTTACAAATTAAAACTAAAATATTAAACTTAAACTAAGGATAGTTCCGCAGATTGCCTCCATGGTGCGCCACGTTTATAAGGGTCCTTGGCTAGACCCAAGTCAAGCTTATATGTTTTCTGAGCGGGATGTTTTGCTTCCCATGTTACACCATCGGAGAGAATCATCCAAACTTGAATCAATAACCTTCATGTAATTGACCGGGTCATCGTCCTCTATTCTCTTCCCAACCCCGAACTTTACTTCATCATCCCCATACTTTAAAGTGAGTGTTCCGTCATTCATGTCCACCACTGCCTGTGCGGTGGCGAGAAATGGTCTCCCTAGTATGAGGGAGACTTCGGTGTCTTCCTCCATATCAAGTATGACAAAGTCGGCCGGGTAGACGAAATTGTCGACCTTGACTAGGAGATTTCAATGACACCTTGCGGGAATTTGACGGATCGATCAGCAAGTTGTATGCTCATTTTGTAGGACTCATTTTTCCTAGGCCGAGTCTCTTGAACATTGATGAGGGCATGAGGTTAATGCTAGCCCCAAGGTCGGCTAGTGCATTACGAACGGGGGAGTCCCCGATCGAGCAAGGAATTGTGAAGCTTCCGGGATCGATTTTCTTTTGGGGGAGTTTGTTGAGTACGAGGGCAGAGCATTCTTCTCCTAAGTTAACTAATTGCAATGTTCCAATTTTCCTTTTATGAGTGAGGAAGTCCCTCATGAACTTAGAGTATTTAGGCATTTGGGTTAGGACATCAATGAAAGGAATGTTGACATGCAATTGTTTTAGTAGACTTTCGAATTTTGCGAATTGCTCACTGGTCTTTTGACGGATTAACCTACCGGGGTACGGAACTCGAGGAGCCTTGGTAGGCTCTGATGAGGGAGGGGAACCTTTCTCTTGTAAGGGTGGTGTTACGGTCTCCTCGGTAGGCGGCGGGCCTTCCGTAGGACCCACGGTGCGGTTCCGTAGTGTTATCAGATGAACTTGCGCCTTTGGGTTCGTTTCGGTATTGCTTGGTAACGCGCCTTGTGGTCTCTCGGAGAAATTTTGTGCTAGTTGACTTATTTGTTTTTCGATGTTTTGAATACTAGCTTGTTGATTTCTAAAATTTGATTCTAATTGTAGAAACCTATCCGAGTTTTTCTTTTCAGTGTCGGAGATGAGGCGAGATATAGTATCTTCAAGCCTTTCTCGTCCACCTTGTTGTTGAGGGAAATTTTGTGACTTATTTCTTGGTTGAAAGTTTGTTCGTTGGTTTATGTTTTGTTGGTTACTACCATTGCCGGGTTCTCTCCAACCAAGGTTAGGGTGATTTCGCCATCCTTGGTTGTAGGTGCCCGTTGGAGGACCCGACGGCCTAGGTCTATTATCAATGTAGTTTACCGATTCTTGTTGATCGTCTGTTTCTTTCATACAACTCCAATTTTCATGTGGCCCACCATACCCTTCACAAGCCATAACCGAGACCGTTTTTATCATTTCCAATTTTTTTATTTTCGAAGAAAGGGCCTCGATTTGAGCTTGTAAAGAAGTGCTTTCATCAACCTTATGGGCGCCCGGGGCAATGGATTTATTGCCTCGGGGAGTGTGCCACTGAAAATTGGTTTGAGCAATTTCCTCAATTTGATTATATATTTCATGCGGGCGGCGATTACCTAAAAGTCCCCCGGAGCTAGAGTCAAGTGTTTGCCTTGTGTGTGGCAACAATCCATTATAGAAAGTGGATACTTGTTGCCATATCGCAAGGCCGTGATGTGGACACTTTCGCAATAGCTCCTTGAACCTTTCCCAAGTTTCATATAAGGATTCCCCGTCCTCTTGTGAATATGTATTAATTTCAGTCATTAATTTAGCTGTTTTAGCGGGAGGGAAATACTTATATAGAAATTTTTGGGCTAGTTCATCCCAGGTGTTCACTGATCCAGCTGGGATGGCGTTAAGCCAAGCTTTTGCTCGGTCTTTTAGTGAAAAAGGAAACATTCGGAGGCAGATGGCGTCATTTGATGCTCCATTGATCTGAAAGGTATCACATATTTCTAAGAAATTAGTCATATGTAGATGGGGATCCTCGTCCGCAAGCCCATGGAAGGTTGCGGAGTTCTGAAGCATCTGTATCAAATGCGGCCGAAGTTTGAAGTTATTGGCTTCAACATTCGGTGCATTGATAGTGGCGCCGAGATTACCTACGGTGGGTCGTAGATAATCCATGAGGGTACGTTGGTCCGCCATTGGAAGTGGGTTCCCCGAAACCTTCTATTGGTTTTTGGTTTTAGTCTTTTTCTGAGAAAGCGTTCGGGTTCTTCTAGAGGTTCTTTTATGTTCTTATTAGAACTGGAGCTCATACACTACGTAGGGTTGGCGTCTAGTCCCAAGTCCTGCAACAAAAACAGAAAAGAATGCTGGTCAGAAGGTTCACCACGGCCCCGTGCACAGTGAACACGGCCCGTGGTCGGAGTTACAGTGATTGTTTTCCAGATCCCAGTTACTGGAGAGTTGGACACGGCCCCGTGTTGCACCGACACGGCCCCATGGTCAGCCTTCTGTAACTTGGAAAACTAAAAACTGCCAGTAACAACGCTGGGCACGGCCCGTGTCCGACCAGGCACGACCCGTGCTGAGCTCTGCAGAAGCTGAAAAACTAAGAAAATCCTAAAAAATTAAAAAGAAAATAAAAAAATGATTAGGCCGTTGATTCCTAACTTTCTTAAAATCCTTGTGTTCCCAGCAACGGCGCCAAAAACTTGATGTGCGTGTAGTGTAATATATATTTTAGATGTATATTTTAAGCCCTTTTTACACTTTTTAGCCAAGTTTTAAATTTATAAAACACGATATTTACTAACACTAAACACACATATGGGCAAGTGCACCCATCGTGGACGTAGTATAGTGTTGGTAAGATACCGAGGTCGTCCAAGGACACAAGAGCTTTTAGTACCGGTTTTTCCTCAACGTCTAATCAAATCAAAATGTTAGAAAAAGATTTTTAAACTAAGAAAATAAAACTAACTAAATGCTGAAAAATGAAATAAAAATAAAAACAAATAGACAAGATGAATCACTTGGATCCGACTCGTGTATTAGTATAACCTTTGATTATTTTCGCACTTTTGCACTTGTTTAAGAGATTATCTTAGTTATTGTAGTAGGCCCCTCTTTTGAAGGCGACGTTACCCTCAACCCAGTAGTTTGAGTCAGCAAGGATACAATATTAAAGGGTCGGATTATTGAAAGATAATGAATTAAGTTATTAATGCAAATTATGGTAGGCCCCTCTTTTTGGGGTGACGTTACCCTCGACTTAGTAGTCTGAGTCAGCAGGGATACAGTCCTAAATAGCCGGGTTATAGTATTAATAGTAGTTAACTTATGAGGGGGTCAAAGAGTTTGGATCCCCACCATCCAATACCTTTGGGTATTGAAGGAGATCCTACTAAATTGACCCAGGTCCCTTGCAGGACCTCTAAACGCTGAACAAGGGCAAGACCCTTACCAAACCGTTCCCTTAACCCCCGACCAGGTAGCCAATATACCTCCATATAGACCGTGGAGATATGAATGGTGAAAATCTTTTATTTTATATAGACAGTAAAATAATGCCAAGACACCACGGACAAACGATAAGGAAAAGTCACCTTCAACATAAGTGTTAGTGCACTACATCTGTTGATTGCGTCTAAGTGTCTAGGATCAGTTCTTACATCGTATTGTATAGCATAGGGCACGTTTTACGAGAAAACATGAGTCTGTATAGGTTTTATATGCTAGGTCCGCTCATAGGGACATAGGGATCTAGGATCGCTTATTTGTCACTATGGTCCACTTATGTGAACTAAACTGGTCCGCTCTTATGGACATGTGTCACATAAGCGAACCCAACAGTCTATATATAGGGGTCGTTAGGGCGGACCTCATAACGTCTTTGACGAATTCCACGCCGAAGCTTTGCCGGTGTGAAGATTGAGCTGTAAAAAGTTTCAAATCAATAAAACAAGCAGTTAGGAGAAAGAACAAGCTATATCTACTTGCATTTCTTATTATTCCGCATCTGAAACGCAAGAGACAACCTCTGAACGACTCGTTCGGGTCAGCAGACGATCCTACAAGTGGTATCAGAGCCTAGGAGGAGGTTTTCTGCAGATTATAGCCGGATTTCATCATTTATTCTCACTTCTACACCTTCTTTTCTCATTTTCGGGAGATTTCACGGTCAAATTTCGTTCAAAAACTCACAGACTGTGCATTATCATACAAAGGCAAACCCTTGAAAGTTTCAGGTCAAAATACAGCCTAAAAACAGGTCAAAACATATTCGTTATGTGATTCGCTCGTACTGAAGTCATCATGAACCGCTCTTAGGTCACTTTCTGGTTCGCGTATTTGTACAAATTTCAGTTGGTTCGCTCAAAGTTTGGTTCTGGTTCGCTCAAAAGTCATAGTTTGGATCGCTTATTCGAACTACCTTCAGGACCACTCGATCGAATAGCCTCTGGTCCGCTCGAACGGACATTAAGTCTGGTTCGCTCCAAAGTTATAGTCTGGTTCGCTCGTACGAACAATATCCTGGTCCGCTCGAACGGACATCCGCTTATCTGGACAATTTAATTGATCCGCTCTTTTGTCAATTCATCCGTCAATATGGATTCCGAGTTTTACAACGCTTTTGCTACATCGACTACTCCAGCCGCAATTGCTCAAGCAATGAATTTAGAAAACGAGACGAGAACGACTCAAAAGCCCCCTAGATTGATGAGCATTGAGGAGTATTATGGGTGGAAAGATCGGTTTGAAAACTGGGTTCAAGCCAATCATCTCAGATCATGGGAGTGTATATTGAAGAAGTACACATTGCCTCGAACAGATTTGCAAGTTATTAAAGAGATATCCGAGTTTACTGATCAAGAACGAGCAATGTATAGAGCCGAGAAAATGATGATTAGTTTGTTGCAGCAGGCAATTAAGGAAGATATATTCATCTTGTTACAGCATGACAAAACTGCGAAGTCGATATGGGATGCTCTTAAGGTTAAATTCGAGGGAAGTGAAAACATGATCAAAAGCAAGAAGGCATTGTTAAAGAAAGAGTTCGATTTGTTTAGCAGTTTGCCGGGAGAGGATACTAAAAAGCTAGTCGAGAGATATTGTCACTTGGTGCGATCACTATTGATGTTGGGAGTTGAAAAAGGTCGTGAGGAATGGGTGGATAAATTGGCTGACGCGTTACCTCAGAAAGAGTGGGGAACGTATTTGATGATTTTAAAGAATACTGGTGTGTATGACGGGCTGACTATTTCACAGTTCATTGAGAAAATTGAGAGTCAGGATCTTGAACAGCAAAAGATCGCAAGGATGAATAGTCCGAGTGGTCAACAGGATGTGAAGATGTATTACCGGAGTAGTGTTCCAGTTACTGAGTCTGAAAGAAGTCCAAAGATTCAAACGGCATTCAGTGCTGGTGATTCATCTGACAAAGCTGATCAGGGTTCAAACAATAGTAGTAGCGGGTTTTCATTGTTTCCGAGTGTGAATCCGAAAGAGACTAACACGAGTTTTCAGTCTCAGAGTACAAAAACCGGAAATGGATACATAATTCAGTGCAACATAGCTCTTAACCTTCCAGAAGGCCAAAGCTTCTCTGAAGACACCGCTAAAGACCACATGGCACTTCTGGGTTCAGTTCTGTTATCCTATGAAGGTCTTGTTGCTGGTCGGATCGGAAATCCTATGCTTACCAAAGAGGATTACGATCAGATAGACGCCGAAGAAATGGAACTCATGGATATTAAATGGTGTCTTGCTAGTGTTCTTCGACGAGCTGAGAAATTCAAAACCATTACCGGGAGAAATGACTTTCTTGATGCTCATGTCTCTACTTTAGGTTTTGATAAATCTAAAGTTACTTGTTTTCGATGCAGGGAGAAAGGCCATTTCAAGCGGGAGTGCAAAGGAAGAGAAGCTAGCGGAGCACAGAATCCATTCGGGAAAGATGATTACTATCGTAAAGCTATCTATCAGCAAGTTGGTCAATCCCAAGAACCACAGACAGCTCACGGGAGAAAGATTGAAGATCCCAAAAGAGCATGTTTGGTAGATTTCAGCTGGAGTAATTACATATCATCTGAAGCCACAGCAGCAGCCACAGCAGCACGCATTAGTGATCAAGATGATGAGAAACTCCCAGAAGGTTTCAGTTGGGATATGTTTGTGGATAAGAAGGGAGAGTTCAAAGCATTCATTGCCAAGATTGTCCGAGAGCCAGATTTGTTCGCTACTTGGATGAAATCTATTGGAGAGACTGTGAAATGTGAAGATGAAAAGTCTGTATCATCTGATGAAAGTTCAGATAGTACTGATAAACTTTCAGAATATTCTGGGGAAATTTCAGAAAGTCCAGACGAAAGATTACAGGGTTCAGATGAAGATTTACAGAAATCTGATAAAAGTGTACAAAATGAAAATGTTCAAGAAAAAGAAGTTGTTTTTGATAAAACACCATCTGATTCCGATGTATCAGATGGTGATTCTGATAAGTCTGTAAAGTTTGATCAATCACCTGATCACAGCAGTAGTGATGATGAGAAAGAAAAACATATAAATATTGCAAAAACTCATCTTTCACCTGAAAGTTTTCATTTCTATTTTGCAGAAAGAATGAAGAAACTGAAGGAGAAACGAGCTGCTAAAGAACAACAATCCGAATCTGAAGGTGATACTCAAAACGCTGAGAATGTTGCTGAGAAGATTACCGAGGTTGTGAAAGAAGAAGAAAAGGTGGTTGAAGTTGTTAAAACAATCGAAGTTGTGAAGATTGTTGAAGTCGTCAAGCCGTGTGAGAAGTGCTTGGAAGCTTGCAAGAATTCTGCAGCCAAAGACGACATCATAGCTGAGTATGAGAAGAAAAAGGAGCAGTTACTGTTCAATCTCAACTATGTGAAAGAATCTTACGATGTTTTGAATAAAACAGTAACTGGTCTCCAAAAGACTAACTCAGAGAGAGAACAAGCACTGACGATGTTGAATGCAGTTTTAATGACAAAACAAAAAGCAATAAACCTCTACATCGAAGAGAGTGCTAAGTGGAAGCAAGAGTTGGAGACGGAAAAGATAGAGAATGAGAGAATTAGACGCTTATTGCAAAGTTATTCTAGTTCTGACTATCTCATTGATCGTATTTACCCAACTGTTGCAGGTATGGAAGCTTTCAAAGATGAAAAGCTAAAAGACAAGAAAGACTGTGGTAAGAAATCGACTGTTAGTTACAACAAATGTCCGCCTCCGATTTGGGATGGTTATTCACCTAGGAGACCAAATGAGGAGCAATTGGAAAAAGCAGTCAATATAAAGCTTAAAACCGACACAACTGACGTTTTACCAGATAACATTGATGTCACATATACCTCGTCCGATACTGATCATGAGTCTGAATTAATCAAAAAGGTGGTCGATCAGGTGTTGGATACTGATGAGGAGTCTGAGTCAAAATCTGGGTCTGGAAAGTTAAAGTCGTCAGTCAACAGTTCAAATTCGTCGGATAAACGGTCTTATAGTAAAGAATTTTTATTGTCAAAGGCAGATTTGAATGATGAAACATTCGAAGTTGTGTATACTTTGAATGGTTCGAACAAATTATATTACAATAAAGAGTTCCCAATAATGAGTATTAAAACGGAACTAATAAACAAAATTTTCAAACTTATAGAAGTTAATATTCCAGAATTAAAAGTTTTGAAAAGTTTTGAAAAATCTAAAAAATATACTTCTAGAGTTCAGCAACGTTTAAATAAGAAAAAGGGCAACAATTCTGGGTCTGGTTTTCAAAAGAAACCTAACCAGAATCGTAGCTACAAAAAGAAAGGCCTTGGTTTTGTTCCACCAGAAAATGATAAAAATATGAAAAATTCTAAAACAAAATCTGAATTTGTGTCAGGTGGAAGTGCTGAGGAAGAACAGCAGAAACCGTTCTGGAAACAGTCTAATAAAGAGTTTCTTGCTGAGAGAAAGAAGAATGGAGCTGATATATGTTATCTAAGAGAGACTAGAACCTGTTGTAGATGCAATGAAGCTGGTCATATTGCATGGAATTGTTCGAATAATGACAAATCAAAACAGGGAGTTTCTCAGAAGTTGAAAGAGAAAGTTGTTGATGTTGATACACCAACCGATAGACCTAAAATTTTTGAGAATTCAAAATTTGAGGTTGGCGAGTGTTCGGAAAAATATTTTTACAAAAAGAAAGGAAAAGACAACCAGGTGTGGATTGCGAAGAAAGGTGAAGTGAATGTCGGCGATGAATCTGGTTCCACAAAGCCAGAAGAGCCACAGGTTGAGAAGAAGATTTCAGTGAATGATGAGGAGTTTCCATCATTGAAGTTTGAGGAAGTAAAGAAGAAAGTGGGAAAAACTGAGATTTCTAATCAATTTTATAAAGAAAAAGATGATTTTGATGTCGAGAAAACATTCAACGGGAATGTTAAAAAGATATTTGGGAAAATGTTGAGTAGGAGAGCTAAAGGGGTAAAAGATTTTTACGCGACTAAAAAGGCAACATACAACCCTACGGCTCAAGAGCTAAAAGCCATCAAGTCTGAGAAGACTTGGATGGAAGTCTGCTTTCCATGATAGTCTTAGGACTATGCCGGAGATCCCAAGTTTATATCGTGGATCAGGAATTGGCATCTTTCTAGTGTTTGAAAAGTTTGTTTAAAAGTTTTTGAATAGTATGTGAATGTTTACAGGTTGAAGGATTACGCCGGAGCTTCCAGGTTGGTAATTGCGAAGCAGGAATCGGCATTCTAATTGGTAAAATGGTGATGTAGACGTAACATTCCTACAAGTGGTAAACTTGATCTTACAAGTGGTATTTGTGGTTATATTTTGAGATGTTTGTATTTTTACAAGTGGTACAGAAGGTTCTAAAATGCAAATGGTAAATCAGGGACATTAAATTGTACTTGATTTACTATTCATGGCAAAAGATAGACAAAATGATGAACCACATCCCCGTTCTTAAAATTGATAAATCTACAAGTGGTTTTTATAAACACAAATTCATTTTCCGGAAGAATCATTTCGATTAAAACAAACTTGAGTGTTTTGAGATCTAAATGAGAAAATGGTTTGTTGAAAGGGGGAGTTCTGATTGTTTATGCCTAGTGAATGGTGATTTGATGTGATTTGATGTCAGTTGTCAAGTTTCTGTACAGTTTGTTTTACTTTTCATGTTTTTCAAGTGGGTCAAGAGTCTTAGTTTTAAAATTTCCTTTGAAATGTGTTTGCATTTTAGGGGGAGTAAGAAATTATTTCAGAAAATCCAAAAACATTAGAAAATTTGAAAAAGCCAAATACATTGAAAAATTGAAACTGAGTTGTGTTGCGAAAAAAGAGGAAATGATAGTACATCAGTGGACTATCACGGCACGCTAAAGATATGTAAAGTTAATATGTGATAAACAATCTTACTGCGGATGTGTCAGTAGATTTTCACACATTTAGTAAGTTGAAACGAGATATAAACCTAACTCAAACTTGCTTAATTCGTGGGTAACTATTCTTGAATATATGGGTAACCCCCGAAATCTTGTTTGAAAGGTCCCATATTCTGAGATACTAGGTCTTTATACTCAGTGATATCTGGGGTATTATCCCGGGACTTCTGCTGAATGGAAATTCTGACCTAGTCCCCGGATAATACTTTCTGCAAATGCTTGAAAAAGCGCCGCCCTCAGCAATCTGATTAAACAATAAAATTGATAGTCATTGCTGTTGTAAAAAAGATCCTCTAAAGGGGACCCACCTAAAGTCGAGCCGTCATCTCTCTGCTGAACGGAAGTTCTAACCTGAGCTCTCACGGTTTCGCCCCTAACCCCTTTACAGATATCAGCTGTGGTATACTCACCTGTAAGACTGAATATTTGGGATCTGGATACGGGAGTATATTCAAGTGGAGTGATACACAATTAAGTTTAAGTTTCTAAAAACATTAATATCGTATCTCGAATCGATTGAAATTTGTGTTGAAAATTTAAGTGGACAAACATACCGACAATCTAGGTAAATTGTTTAAAGCTAAAAATGTAATCAAGCTTAACGGTGTTGGTGATAAGTCTCATAAACTGATATGATCCTTTCGCACGAACTCACAAAAATATTGTTTGTAGATATTACATTTTATGTATGTTTTTTTTTTCTAGTAAGAGTCAGATAATATCTCTCAGAAAATCCAAAAAGATTTTGTGTATGTTTTAGCTAAATTTTGAAAATGTCAAAAAGATTTTCGAACAGCTGACGTTGGAGAACTGATTTTCAAAATTCCGAGTGCTGAACATGATGAGCAGCATTTGAGGGAGAGTGTTTGTGTAAATCTAACTGTTTTCGTTAAATCTAACCTTCTTCAAGTGGTTCATCATAGAGTGTTGAGAGAATCTGAGTTGTTGAAATTTTATGTTTGTTTAGTGCATATGAGAGTCATGTGGTGGTACAAAATTGTTTGAAATGTTTGTGAAAGAAATTTATTTCAGGGTTGAGATTGTACAGGTAGCCAAGTTTCGATTCCAGAAGATCTGTTGGAGCCAGGTTGATCGATCCTGAAAGAATGAGTAGAGTCAGATTTTGATCCTAAAAGATCACGTACATCGTTGATGCTGATGAACTTAAGGAATCAAGAGATCTGATCAAGAGAATTAGAGTGTTTTAAGGCCAGACAACGATCCTGAAGATGTTACTGAAGATCAAAAGAATGCCAGTAAATCGAGAGGGGGAGTCTGAATATTGAAAGAAGATAAAGCCCAGAGACTGATCTAGACTGAAGATGTGAAGACACAGTTTCGTTGTCAGGGTGTATTGGGGACTCCATCAACATCTGAGGGGGAGTCTGTTAGTGCACTACATCTGTTGATTGCGTCTAAGTGTCTAGGATCAGTTCTTACATCGTATTGTATAGCATAGGGCACGTTTTACGAGAAAACATGAGTTTGTATAGGTTTTATATGCTAGGTCCGCTCATAGGGACATAGGGATCTAGGATCGCTTATTTGTCACTATGGTCCGCTTATGTGAACTAAACTGGTCCGCTCTTATGGACATGTGTCACATAAGCGAACCCAACAGTCTATATATAGGGGTCGTTAGGGCGGACCTCATAACGTCTTTGACGAATTCCACGCCGAAGCTTTGCCGGTGTGAAGATTGAGCTGTAAAAAGTTTCAAATCAATAAAACAAGCAGTTAGGAGAAAGAACAAGCTATATCTACTTGCATTTCTTATTATTCCGCATCTGAAACGCAAGAGACAACCTCTGAACGACTCGTTCGGGTCAGCAGACGATCCTACAATAAGCAACTAGTTATTAAAGTCATTAATACAAAACCAAATAAAAAGTGCAAAAGATTAAAAATAAAAAGTATTATACTAAACACTTGTCTTCACCAAGTGATGTAAGAGACTTAGGCAAACATGGCCTTGATTGTCAAGAACTCTTACGATCAATCTTGGATCCCGAGACGACTCACACACTCTATGATGGACAATGGATGATGGTGGTGGATGATGGTGGGTGGTGGATGAAGTGTGAGAGAGGTGGTGTGCCAAGGGATGAGTTGCAATGAAGCCAAGCTCTCCTATTTATAGGCTGAACAGAGGCCTGGGCACGGCTCCGTGTCCGCTGGGCACGACCCCGTGCCTGTCTGACACTATCTCTCCTCATTAATTGTAATTCGCAATTACAATTAATGCACCTGCAGTACTTTGGGCACGCCCCCGTGTTCACTGGGCACGGCCCCGTGGTGAGCAATAGAAGCTTCTACAGGTTTGTCTTTTCTGCTGCTTCTTGGGCACGGCCCCGTGCTCGCTGAGCACGGGGCGTGTTCAGTCTTCTGCCTTCTCTGTTTTGCTTGGGAGGATGCTGTCGAGGGGTCAGGCAAGTGTTGGTAGATAAGACGCAAGTGTTGCTTGTGCTTTTCTTGAGTCTTGGTAGATAAGAATATTGTCGATGAAGACCATAACGAAACGGTCTAAGTATGCTTTGCACACGCGGTTCATCAAATCCATGAAAACAGCAGGTGCGTTGGTCAAACCAAAAGGCATGACCACGAACTCGTAATGACCATATTGCGTACGAAAGGCGGTTTTAGGTATATCTTCTTCGAGAACTCGAAGTTGATAATACCCAGAATGAAGATCGATCGTTGAAAAGTAGGTCGCGCCTTGCAATTGATCGAAGAGATCCTCAATGCGATGAAGAGGGTATCGGTTTTTGACAGTAAGCTTGTTGAGCTCACGATAGTCAATACACATGCGGAATGACATCTTTCTTTTTGACGAACAGAACGGGAGCGCCCCAAGGAGATGTACTAGGGCGTATAAAGCCTTTATCAAGAAGCTCTTGAAGTTGGCTCGAGAGCTCTTGCATCTCAGAGGGTGCTAAACGATAGGGAGACTTAGCGACAGGCGTAGCGCCAGGCACTAAATCGATGCGAAAGTCGACAGAACGAGCAGGAGGTAGACCAGGAAGATCGTCGGGAAACACGTCAGGAAAGTCATGTACGACGGGAACATCACTTACGCTCGAGCCTTTGTCCTTCTTTTCCACAATATGGGTGAGAAAAGCGAAGGTACCCTTGCGTAAGCATTTGTTTGCTTGAATACACGACATAAGCTTGAGACCTTGAGAAGGTTTCTCGCCATACACGTGCAGGAAATCACCGTTTGAAAGAGGAAGACGAATAAACTTCTTAGAAAAGACAACTTAAGCACGAACTCGCCTAAGCCAGTCCATACCAGTCGCAACCCCCGGCCCCTATCCTTGGGAACGGGCGGCCGCCAACCAGTATCAGTGGTATCGGTGTTTATTTATTTGGCAGCGGAATTTACATCAGGACCGTAGTTAGGAAATTGTTTATCAGAGTAAAACACCACGTTTTTATAATAATAAATACATGGGAAAGTCCCAAGTTTCCATTACAATCTGTTTATAGGGATAAACCCTAATTTATTGAAATAAAACTTCTTCTTTATTTAGGTAACTTTTATAGCCACTTTTCCAACCCTTCAGTGCTCTCCAGCTGGCTTCTAATTGGCTTTCACATTTTATTACCTGGAACGCGTTTTAAAAACATTTTATCAGCAAGAAATACTAGCGAGTGAATCCCAGTTTAATCAAAACAAGTTTTATCATTTTACAGCATTGAGGGCAATGCAACAATTACATTTGTTTACATCTACTTTAATTACCACCCACGGTACTGTCAATCCTGACTGGTGGTAATGTTACTACTCACAGTGTAGTAACAAATTTTGTATACAAAACCCCAACATACCGACGATAATTGTAGAATCACAAATACTCAATCACTGTGAATTATAGTTTAAAACATTTGAGGTTTTGTAAAAACAATTTACAAAAAGGTTTCACAAAAAGAGGATTACTCACATTGATAATTTAGGTATTTCCTTGTGACTTCCTGGTTATAATCTATTAATTTAAACAATGCACACGTGTTAGTATAATAACCCAAATTTACATTAGCTATACCCTCCCCGAGACAGAACTCCAACGACTGAGTCAGGCAGAGCCTTGACATGCATTACGGAGCACTAGATCAATCGGGCAGCGTAACTAATACGTAACCGGGGGTTATGATACTTACATCGAGGCAGAGCTTCATTATTTAGTGGGTATAATGCCTGAGAATTATTTCTACTATTCAGAGAATTTAAGAGAAAATCAAGAAATGAACAAGTAACAACTGAAACCTCGACCCCCTATTTATAGTGCTGATTCGACACCTTGTTGCGGCCCGCGAGAACAGAAGGCAAAGCCTTCGCGGCCCGCGAGCTAGTCTAGGGTAGGCCCTAGCCTTGCTGCATCGACCACTAGCCTTGACACGATACGGACACGTGGCGGCCTAGGGTACGGCCTGGTGGCCAAGCTGTCGCGCCCCGCGACATATTTAGTCAAGGAGTTCGCGGCCTGCGAGCGCCCCATAAACCTGGTTTTTATTTAATTTTTGAAAAATAAAGGTATTTCGGACCCAATTTTCGTATACGGGGTGTATTTTAGAGCATATAAGGTGTTTTAAGGATTTTGGGAGAGTTGTTATAATACCTACTATGACGTCGAAACTACCCATTTGCATAGGTATGAGGTCGATGCGAAACGTATGATCGTTAAGAATCAAGGAACACTTAGAAAGTACGGAATTGACAGCGACGGTTTTACCATCAGCGACTTCGACAGCGAAGGATCTTGGCAACTTAGAGCGTTTACACTTAAGCAATGGTTCGAATTCTAGCCACACAAAACTCTTATCGGCGCCAGTATCAAATAAACACGAAGCATAAACATGGTTCACAAGGAACGTACCAGTAATGACGTCGTTTGCATTTTGCGCTTGAGCGGTGGTAAGAAGAAAAGCTCTGCCTCGAGCTGGTTGTTGCGCCTGTTGTTGCCGCTGTTGTTGCGGCGGTTGCTGCTGAGGCTGGTTTCGTTGAGGACAGACGTTTGCCAGATGGTTAAGATCACCACAGTTGAAACACGCTCGCACAGGAGCGACTTGGTTTTGCGTTTGATTGGGAGCAGGATTTTGAGCTACGACCACTTGTTTTGAGGATTTTGAGGGCCATTTCGACATCGGTCAGAAAAATGCCCAAATCTTTGACAAGTGGCACATTTGCGGCATGGCACAGTGGTAGGGTGATGATATAAGCAAGTAGTGCACCGAGGTTGAGTTCCATTGTAACCTCCTTTTGGTAGTTCATTGGCGACGGGGGTAATGGCGGCTATAGCTTGGATGGGTTGAGGGTTTGGCGGAGTGATGACAACACAATTTTGGCTTGAAGCCTTCCGCTTCTTGCCTCGGTTTTTTTTGGTGGTAGGGGGTGCTTCAACGGTGGGTTCAACAATTGCTTGGTGTGCGTGTTTCAATGAGGCTTTTGCGGCATTTCTGCGCTGACATGGTTACTGTTAAGGCGAGCGGCCAAACGAAAGGTTTCATCGATGGTTGCTGGGCAAGCAGCTTCCACGAGGTTCATGAAAGAATCGGGCAAACAGTGGATGTATTTGTTGATGGATTTCTCAGGGGTATCAACTTGGCTAGGACAAAGAATGCTAAGTTGTTTGAAACAGAGGGTTAAACCATCGTTGTCGTCATCCACTTGCTTAAGGTGCCAAAATTCATGCTCTAAATTCCTAAGCTCGTGTGGCGGACAAAATTCTTCTCTCATAATCTTCTTCAATTCAGCCCATGCTAATGTGTGGGCGGTGTCCTCACCTCTTGTGCTTCGCTCAGAGGTCCATCAATCAAGAGCTCTTGATCGGAACACCCCTGTGGCGTTTTGGGTGCGCAAGTCATCAGGGCAACCACTCTGAAAAAAAGTGATCTCCATGGCGTCAAACCAAGTGAGTAGTGCGGTGGCACCATCCTTTCCTGTAAACTCCAGGGGTTTACAAGCCATGAATTTCTTGAAAAGAATGGTGTTTTTGGTTTCTCCACCTTGGAGTCCACTGAGCCATGGGGCGAATCGGAGTTGGTTTGAATGCGGCTCACGATGTCAGGTATCACTTTGGCCATTTGATCGACCATTTGTTCAGCAATGAGCCCAACTAGCTCTTGTTTGGAGATGGAGTCGTTGTTGGAACCTTTCTTTGACTTGGTCTTATTTAATGAGTTTGGAGATGCCATCTAGAAGTTCGAAAGAAAAGGAAAGGATTAGACTTGATCATAAATTTTAAAACAAGGTTTTTGCATGTATAAGCATGTATGTGTTCATGTATCACGTATAATTCACATAATTCGCATGTATTCGACAAGTATTCAACAAATATAAACACGTAGGGATGCGTAAGAGAGTATAAATTTAGTTTGTTCTCGAGAATTATTATTCTTTTTTATTACGCGAGACATGTGAATTGTGTAACGGTTTTGAAATGAACGAGGTAACAAGTATAAAAATCACATATAAAATGTATCACATAAAAGAGAGGCCCATAAAACATGGGATTGTTTCGGGTAGAGAAACGTCGACTATTCCAAAGTGAATTGAAAGTCCTTTCAAATTAGAGAAACGTGCTTTGGCCTATAGGTAAGATACTCTCGTCGAGAAGCGATTAACGGTGTCTTCCCCTTCCAGTTACTACACGTCTCTAATCAATTGGAACAATCGAAACTTTGGCGAGATCGAAAATCAAGGAATGGGACTTAATCGACAAGGTGCGGGTTTCACCCCTAACTTGATGATTATGTACCCTAATGTGGTTGGTACTCGTCGGGTCAAAATATAATTTCGACACTTTGACGAGGGTCCACTAGAGTTTGAATTGGAAATTTACCATTAAGATGTGGATTTCACTCCTAACTTAATGGCATAATTTCATGCAAAATAAAGTATATGCGGGATGAGAATCATTCACCAAATGGTGGGTTTCACGCCTATTTTGGTAAACTCGTCTCTTTTGTATAAAGAGTGTCTTCAAGTCTTCAAGTGTATTGTGTAAAATGTCTTAGGAAAGACATGGTGTAAGTATTAAGACCAAAAGAGGAGAAAGAAACAAAGTAGGAAGCATAACATTTTAAGCATGAAACAAGAATGGTCAAAAAATGAGGTACTTACTATAGACTAGGTCGAACATAGCAATTCTACATAATTCCCTATAGTTATGGCTCTGATACCAATCTGTCACACCCCAACCAATGGCCAGAAACATCAGAGTGGGACGTAGAAAGATTGCTCATCACACATAACGCTATTTTGTGACAATAATTAAATAAAATTCGTTTCATTTCATAACTTCAAATTGTCAAACATTACATAATAATTCAAATAACAACATGTTCATAACATAACACTAACACAATTGATACAACATGTTAAACCTAATACGTCTATATGAGTATCTAAGCATCATCACTAATTCATTTCATAGCGTCGTCATCCTCAACCTGTAACATGTTTAAAATAAATTTCAATGCAAAAGCAAAGGCGAGTATACAAGTTTTCAATATATGTATAAGCATAAAAGTTTAAAACGAATCCACATCGCAACTTAAGTTATTCAAGATAAACGTAATCATGGCATGCGATAATCCTAGTCAATCCTCTGTTATGCAATAAAGAATGTTGTTTTAACATGACCACAAGTCTACGGGCAGTGCGTTACTCCTATAGCGCTATACATGTTAAATGGAGGCTCATACGAAGCTAATGACTATGGTATCACATAAGTATCACCCAAGTTCACGTATCAAGCATAACAAGTAGTTCATGTATAAGGATTGTTTTGTGCATGTATAAAGAATGAAGTTTATGGGTAAGTTATAGTTTAACATGTTACACCCTAAAAGTGGTAAACGAAAAAAAGGGGGAGTTCGAGTATACTCACGGTTTTGCAAGCTTTCCACTTGTTAATTCCACGAGAGTTGTTGGTAGATTAGTTTGGAGCACCTTGTCCTTCTACACGAAGAAACATAGGTGGATGAGTATAGAGATTTTAACGGAAGATTATAGATTCGGTGATTTAAATTACATGAAAATAACATATGAAAAAGTAATCATCTAATCATATAATACTTGTTTGACACTATGAAACCCCAAGGGTTAGAATGTTTTCATGGGTAAAATACCCATTAGAATCATAACAAGTTATTAAGTCTTAGATGATGTAATCTAGTACTTTGACAAATGACCACTAATTCATCATCAAAGGTTCGATTATTTGGATAATATATAAGTATTATATAACGTTCATTATGTCATATAGGTCAAGCATGAGGTAGGAGGATAAATCCCCCATTTAGGAACCTCTTTGTTTATCATATAAGTCATGTAGGAGGTAGGAAGAACAAGTCTTCCATTTAGGTACCTCTTGGTGTTCACCACTACATTTGTTGTTATAAACAATCAAGGAGGGTCATGAACATACAATATGAAAGGAAATAATTACAACTAATCTAAGAAATCATCAAGTAATGTGTGGATTTTTTAGTAGGATAGCCCAAGCTAGTCCTATAATCACACAAACATCAAGCTTTGAGCTTGTTCACTACTTAACCCTAACCAAAACAGAAAGTTTATGAGGTTTTAACCTCTGATTTTAAGTGTCACAACCTTGTTTTTAAGCCCAACTAACCATAGAAGTGATTATGAGGATAAGGACATAGGAATGTGTATGAGATAACTCAAGTTCAACCAAGTTTATTAAAGTTTTAATCAAAACAGAAAGTTCTGTCTACTTTGGAGCCTTTTTAGTGATGTTCCAAGCCATGGGTTTTCTTGGAAAACCCGTGGAAACATCCCTAAGGTTGTTCCAAGTGATTAGAAAGAAGAATCAATGAAAAAAGTTGAGAAATGAGGAAGTTATCCTCACTTTGTGAGTTGTAGTGAATATGACTTTGCTCCTGAATTCAGCTGAGTTTGGGAGAGATTGAGAGTGTTTTAGTGTTGCAAAAGTGGGAAAGTAGCTGGGATTAAGTGGTTTTTATAAGGGAAGGATTAGGGTTTAGGTTGGTTGGCATTTAATATTTTAGTTGATGGTTAAAACAATTAAAAAAAAGAAAACAAACACAATCAAAACTTGCGGCCGCTGATTCTGTTTACAGCCTACAACTTCCTTTTTTTTTGTTTGGTGTGACAACATAGGTATTTATCATGTTATGTTAATTATTAACCTATTTAATCAATGTGGAATTAAGTGGTTAGGTAGTAGTTTGTTACAACAATTATCATCCATAATTAGTTTCGAACGGAACTGTTGCAATGTTCTAAATCTTTTTTTTTTCAACTAATGATACATAGTTAATATACTATTATTATATGTAACTTGACCTGTAAAAATAGGACATGAACATAGTTGGTGGTTTTTATTTTTATTTTAACATAACAATGATTTTATTGTTAGTTAAAAACTAACACTGTCATCTTGTTAAGCAATACCTTATTTTATTATTATTATTATTATTATTATTATTATTATTATTATTATTATTATTATTATTATTATTATTATTATTATTGTTATTATTGTTATTATTATTATTTGAATTTAATAGTCAACAAACATGTATAAGTTATGAGTACCAGTATGTCGAGTATCGGTTGCGCGTATGCATTCGAGATTGGTAACGCATAACCCGAGTATTGCAACACGTATAAGCATGTATAAAAATAGAATTTCATTATGATCGAAGTCTCGGATTTACAACGGTTTGAAACGAAATACGAAATACAAAAGGAACAAGCTTTCAAAAATAGAAATACAAGACACGTTTCTAATCAAGGAAAGTATGAAGAAGCAGGGCGTTACAGAGGTGGAGGTGGTGGTAGTGGGTGAAGAGAGAGAGAAAGAGAGAGAGAGAGAGAGAGGAGGGAGAGAAAATATGTTTTATTTCTTACAAAATTAGTCCCTTGAATATCAAGTTATTTACTCAATAGTCCCTAGGGAGGTAAAATGACAAAGATGCCCTCATGTGCAAGTCACATGACCATATTTAACAAAAAAATCTGACTGAGTTAGGGCTCTGATACCAATCTGTCACACCCCAACCGATGGCGGAATCATCGGGGCGCGGCACTGAGCGAAACAGATTGTTTAGGAGAAATCCATAACAACTAAAGTTACCAAATATTCTTAAGTTACGTCCCATACCATAACATATTCAGTAAATCAATTATTATAGACAGAGCATCTCAAAGACAAATAAAATACTGTTCCGACAACTCATGACATAAATTGTTTGTTTGTTTCTAGACTCTCCTACTTGATTTCCGCATAGCAAGCATCCTAGCATCTCAAACACCTGTCACATACGTTAAAATAGCGGTCAATACACATAGTGTAAAGGTGAGCACACAAGTTTAATAGCATAATAGATAGCGAAAACGTTTTACGCATAACCAGCATGTAACATGTAGCAAAGTGTAGCAAAGAGAAAATAGGCTGTGAAGTCGAAGGGTCGCACCAGAGCTGTCACATCACTGTTCATGATGTGACAGGTGCTATTTATAGGTGACCAAAAGAGGAAAGGCGGTGCAGTGTGCGATCGGAGGGCAGTCCGATCGGATGGCCATCCGATCGGATGGTCATTTGTACGGATGACCATTCGATCGAATGTCTCCGGCGAGTTGAGTTTCGATGTTTCGTTTCGTGCGTTGTGCGCTGCGATGCAGTTAAGCGAGTGTTGATTAAGCGATGCGATAGATTTAGAGAATAGTCAGACAAATAACATAGCCAACATTTAAAAACATAAATAAACTTGCGTTTAGCGTTTGTGATTAGACTGCATGGCGATAGAGTTGCGATTGCGTTACGATTAATCACCACAAACATATAATAAACATGCACAAGTAACACATAAGTAGCACACACACGTAAAACAATATACAGAATCTATAATGCAAGTTCCGAATGCGAATGTGATTGAGATGCGATTAGCGATAAATAGATTAGCGATAAACGTCGATTAAACTGCGATTATTATTGATACTCCACATAATAAAACTAAAGTATACAAATTAAAGAAATAGATTACAAGTCAAAGTGTACAATCAATAGTTAAGCAAGGAGTGACAAATCGCAATTAGCAATATTTTCTTCCTTCGACTTTGACTTTGACTTGTACTTTGACTTTCTAAACGCGGGTTGTTACAGCCTCCCCCACTTAGGGAATTTCGTCCCAAAATTAGGCCGTAGGCGTGACAAACAGCTGCGGGTACTTCGCCTTCATGTCACTTTCGAGTTCCCAGGTGAACTCTGCGTCGGGTTTGCCTTCCCAGTGAACCTTCACAACGGGAATGCGTGAGCGTCTGAGCTTCTTGGTTTCTCGATCAATGATCTCGACAGGCTTCTCCACGAAGTGTAATGTTTCATCCACTTGTAGATCCTCAAGTGGCACTTGTAAATTCTGCTCGGCCAGGCACTTTTTGAGGTTCGATACATGGAAAGTCGGGTGAACGTTGCTAAGTTCCTCTAGTAGTTCGAGTTTGTAGGCCACTTTTCCAATTCTTTCTAGAATTTTAAAGGGTCCAACATATCGAGGCACAAGCTTTCCTTTCTTGCTGAATCTGATCACCCCCTTCTAAGGTGAAACCTTTAGGAGTACGTGATCGCCAACGTCAAATTCAAGGGGCTTGTGGTGTAAGGACCTGCACGAGAATGACCTAAAATACTCCGTAAGTGAAAACCCGGACCCCTGAAACCCTAATTTTTATGAAAAATCAAGAAAATCAAGTTTTATCACTTGGTCGCGGGCCTCGTAAGATCCAAGGGGAGACTACGCGGGGCGCGACAGCCAGGCGAAACTCCGGATAAGCTTTAGGGCCACGTGTCATACACGTGGCAGACCTATGGGGTGACACGGCAGCCCTAGCCGTAGCTAGGGTGGCCCTCGCGGGCCGCGTAGAATGGCCTTAAGGCCTTCGCATGCCGCGATAAACTAAAAAATCAGCTATAAAAGGGACGTGCATGGGCATTCACTGCTGCTCGAAAAATTTCATCAAAATCACTTTCATACTGCTCAAAATAGTACATTTAGGTATCGAGACGCTGCTACGATAACAGGGTAATAACTCGATCACTGCTACGATACAATGTCCGATCGGTTGAAACCGATCCGATGGATGTTTAAGTGCTGCCTGAATTTGGGCTATACTTTGTCATTCGTCGTGAGGGTTTTGATTTTGTGAGATTATCGTAAATGTTGTATTAAGTTACTAACCTAGTTTCGTTTGCATTATTAACTAGGTTACCCGTCTTAATCAGTAGGCATACTCTGTCCATCTAAACTTGCAATGCGAGTCATTCTCTTTTTACCAAATTGTTTGCAAAACCCTAAATGTTTTCCAGTTATACTTTGTAGTGATTAAGTCTTTGCTAATCTTTAATTACTGGCAATAAGTGGGGGTATGTGCACATTACTACTAATGATTTATCACTTTAGGTGGGCGAGCCTAATTAGTGATATGTCCACAGTCATAGATCCGGTCGAGTGACAACTGAACCAGCTAATTATAAGATAGGGGCAAATGTGAAAACTCTTAATGCTGTAAATTGTAACAATGTGTCATTTTGTGCTAATTGAATGACTCGCCAGTATTTCCCCGCTGATAAAACCTTTTTAAACATGTTTCAGGTGATTTACTGTGAACAAGGAAAAGTGTCGTGTAGCACTACCAGCTTGGATAAAGTGGCTCAGTAAATAAATAAACATGTTTTTGTAAATATGAGATTTCCCAGTGAAATTCCTTTATTGTAAATTACGGGATTTTTTACATTCCATACGGGCCGTATAACTGTATACGGCCCGTATACACCATGTGTAAATAATTTGCCTGGTCGTATACAATGTATACGAACGATGTATACGGGCCGTATAACCGTATACGGCCTGTATGAAACGAAAATTAGATTTTACCCAAAGTATTTAAGGGATTTAAGGTGTCAATCACACGAGACATTTTACAGTCGTTAGGTGGTCAAATCTTTCTAAAAGTAGAAAAAAAATAAAACATTAACAAGTAACAAAGATTGAAGAACAAAAAAACGTGTCGTATGACTGTAATAAAAAGGAAGGGTGAGGCATTTGATGAGAGTTGTAAGGAGAAGCGTTTTAATCAAGGGTGTCGTCATTACAACCACTTGTTTTCAACGGGGATGTAATGCAATGATTCTGCTAGTGGTCGGGCTTCTAATGCTCACACAGGGTGATAAACAATGCTGATATGAACACAAACCAACTGCTTTGTCTTGTATCGTCGGGAAAACTTTTTCCTCAGGGGAGGGTGAGTAGTATAAGTCTGAGTCCATTGTGGTTCGTGAATGTTTCGAATCATCATAGAAGACGTGTCGGGTTATGCTAGAAGAGTATCAGGATTTTGTTGGTTTGTTTCCAGGTAGGGTTTAGATTGTTTGAAGTATTCTTGGTTCAATACCAACTCTTCTGAAAGACAAGAATACAACGTTCATGTATCACAAGGAATGACCGATCTAAGGCAGAGAACTTGATTTAGATACACAAATTCATCACCGGTTTCTACAGCACAAGCACACACACAATTTGTTGGAAGAACCCGACACGTCTTCTGCTAGTTACTCTTTTCTTCGATTTCAACAAATCTTTCAAGGTCTTAAGTGATGGACAATTGGTTAAAAGATGTAGAAGAGTTTGTGTACAGATCTTTACGTACAAATTTGCATCATCCTTACGGTTACAAATGAAGTATTAAAAGATGTTAGTTTCTTGACAGTATGGTTTCTCGACAAATGAAGTATTATCTATCCTTGCTGCTTCTTTCGTTGGTAAAAGACATAGGATGGTTTCTAATACAGGCTCTTTTAGAGAAGCGTTGGGATTCAAGGGTTTTTGAGTAAAAAGATGTTAGTTTCTTGATAGTATGGTTTCTCGACAAATGAAGTATTATCTGTCCTTGCTGCCTCTTCGGTTGGTAAAAGACATAGGATAGTTTCTAATATAGGCTCTTTTAGAGAAGCGTTGGGATTCAAGGGTTTATGAGTAAAAGATGTTAGTTTCTTGACAGTATGGTTTCTCGACAAATGAAGTATTATCTGTCCTTGCTGCCTTTTCCGTTGGTAAAAGACATAGGATGGTTTCTAATACAGGATTTTGTTGGTTTGTTTCCAGGTAGGGTTTAGAATGTTTGAAGTATTCTTGGTTCGGTTTCATCTCAGGTGAGTTGTGGTTGATTTATATGAGGTTATGAAACGAATATATGTTTATGCGAATTCCCAACATCCTTGGTTTATTCTCATTAATCTATTAGAATGATCCTTGTTTTGTCACGTACATGCGTTTAATTCCCAACATCCTTGTTTTGTCACGTACATTTCGTAAGAAACTTTTCGTGCACTGAACCTTCAGTTGTGTACGCAAATTCACCACCGGTTTCTACAACACAAGCACATACACAGGGAGAATGTTCTCGAAATTGAAGGAAAAGAAAAAATGGTTGCTGATGGTTGCTGATGGGTAAAAAATTGCTGTATCAGACTCTCTCCCCTCCTTTTCTCTCTCTCTGACAACCCTAGACCCAAACCACCGCAATCCACCACGTTCTGCGAAAAAAAACATCATCTGTTCGTCATTGTTCTTGAAGATGAAGATGAAGAAACGAGGGTTTATTCTCTTTAATCTATTAGAACGATCCTTGTCTTGAGAACCTAATTCTGATTTAAACAATGCACGAAGATCCTTGCATTAGACACAATTTGACTTGAATTTGTGGATTACGGTTGGGTCAGAAACTTAACAAGAGAAGCAACTAAAAAAATACAATTGATTACTCGGTCGAATAATGGGTCCGTCGCATGATAGAAGATACATATCGTCCGTTCAAGTTGAGCTTCCTGATGCAATTTTCATAGTGGTACCAATGTCTTACTACTACAATCCTTCCAATGCCTGATTCCGATACGGGCCCACAAGAGTTGAGCAAAAATTGGGTCCGTCGCATGATAGAAGATACATATGGCGAGTTATTTCAGTCTTGCAAGACTGTTTGTTGGGCTTCCAATGTTCACACAGGGTGAAAAACAACCCTTGATGTTGAAACTGGTTTTACCTCATGAAAAGGTAAGAAAGAAAATTTTTTAGAGAAGCGTTGGGATTAACGGTTTATGACTCAAAGTTAACATTCTGATTCAGATTCAGGAAGCAGATGATTTGAGAAACTAACAAGGTAAACCTGAATTTTCAGATTTTTAGACACTTACTTGAACCGTTAGTAATGCTAGATGTCATTTTGGCTGAACCATAACCTATTACAGCACTGTATGAACCTGTGTTTTGAAAATAGGCTTTGTTCTTCGTTTATTGGATCGTTCTAATAGATTAAAGAGGTTTTACTATTTTTAACCATATGTATACGGGCTGTATGCTCTCGGTAAAATTTTTTTTACCGATCATATACAATGTATACGATGATTGTTTACGGGCCATATATTGTTATACGGCTCGTATACTATGGGTAAAAATTGGTAAAAAATGGTTTATTCTCTTTAATCTATTAGAACGATCCTTGTCTTGAGAACCTGATTCTGATTTAAACAATGGAATTTCTGGATCAACAGAAATAACTGAATAACTAGCAGAAGAACCCGACACGTCTTTTGTGATGATTAGAACGATCCTTGTTTTGTCACATACATGGAAAAACAAGGAACATTCACCTCTTTCAACCTACCAAAACACCAAAACCCGTACAGGTGATTGCTTATCCATACTATTCCTCATAGCCATATTCCCACTCACAAGTTGTTGATACATATCGTCCGTTCAAGTTGAGCTTCCTGATACATATCGTTCGTAAGAAACTTTTCGTGCAATGAACCTTCGGTTGTGTACCCTTCAATATTCTTGAGTATTTTTCTAACTTTATGCTTGCATCCACCACAGTGAATATTAACTTTGAGTGAAAGAGTTTGGAAACCGGACGGAATCTACGAAGAAACTGTTGGAATTTGTGGATTTCGGTTGGTTCATAAACTTAACAAGATAAGCAACTAAAAAAATACAATTGATTACTCGGTCGAATGATGGCCAATAATCCGTTCATAATCTTCGACGACGTCACTAGGGTTTTTTCTCTTCCGGTTACAAGGCCTATCATCTCCGTCTACGTTTGGTTTCCTCAACGAAGAACCATCAGCTATTATCTGCCCTTTTTCCTTTGGTTTCTAGTTGATTTTGAGGGTGAGGGTTTTGAATTGATTCCTACACTCAAGTTTCAACTACTGGAGTGAAATATTTGTTGGAATTTGTGGATCAACAGAGATAACTGAATACAACCGGTCAAATCACACACTATATAAAGTGTAAACTTATCGTGTGTTGTAGTTTGGAAAGATGACCGAATAGAGATCTGAATCAAGATTTACGTCTGATGTCCAAGTTTGATCACATTTGACTGTGTTCTTCGTTTTTTGGATCGTTGTAATAGATTAAAGAGAGTAAACCATTTTTTACCCTGAGAATACGGGCCGTATACTATTATACGGCCCGTATACACCATGTAAAAAAATTTTACCAGACCAATTTTTACCCATGTTATACGGACCGTATACTATTATACGACCGTATAAAGCATGTGAAAATTTTTTTACCGATCGTATACAATGTATACGATGATTGTATACGTCCCGTATAATGTTATATGGCCCGTATAACATGGGTAAAAATTGGTAAAAAATGGTTTATTCTCTTTAATCTATTAGAACGATCCTGATTCTGATTTAAACAATGGAATTTGTGGATCAACAGAAATAACTGAAAATAACTCGCCATTCTCTTGCACCCGTATACGTTGATTTATCTTGCAAGAATTGGGTCCGTCACATGATAGAAGATACATATCGTCCGTTCAAGTTGACCTTCCTGATGCAATTTGTTGGAATTTGTGGATTTCGGTTGGTTCAGATCTGGGAAGTACTGAACAACAGAAATAATAGCGTCGGTTTCATCAACCGGCTTTGAAAACCGGACGGAATCTACGAAGAAACTGTTGGAATTTGTGGATTTTGATATGGTTGGTGTAAAAGCTCACATTTTACTACGTTGACCATGTTTTTTGAGAAGAGTATGTTGGTGTAAAAGCTCATTCATAACAACTTAGCGTCTGGAGAAGAGTAGGTTGATATAGGAGAGTTGATGCAATTTTCCAAGCATTTTATCGTGTGTTGTAATTTTAATGAAGCAATGAAGATTATGCAACCGCATCCGTCTTCTGTTATGATTCGAAACATTCCGAATAACTAGCAGAACCCAACACCTCTTCTGTGATGATTCGAAACATTCCGAATAACTAGCAGAACCCGACACGTCTTCATAGCCATATTCCCACTCACAAGTTGTTGATCTTTGGGTGGTGATTTACTCCCGAACAAACCATGCCCACCTTGACCAGAATAGATAAGCATATCACTCGATCCACTTACATTCGAATAACGCTGAGAATCCACAACGCTTATGGCCAGATTCTTTCCTTCAATCTTGGCAAAATCAATGCCTGCTTGTTTTATTATCACGAAAGTACTGAACAACCGAGATAACAACTCCGGTATTTATCACCAACTCATCTTTAGTAGTGTTTGTTTGAGAACCTGATTCAGATACACAACGGTCTCTTTGCTTCGCCCACTAGAACTATTTATGTATGCATTCTTTTGGTAGTTAACAACGCTAATTAGAAAAAAAAATCTGTAAAATTAATCATATCGATTGGTATAACAGGATGGATGTGACACACAGAGATAGAAAAGTTGTCACAGTTGTCAAGACTGTTTGTCGGGTTTCCAATGCTCACACAGGGTGATAAACAACGCTGATACGAACACATATGTTTTAAAATAGGCTTTGTTCTTGGTTTAATGAAGTTACACGTAACATCTAGTTATATTCAGATTTAAACAATGCCCGCCTCAACTGAGATAACGGACATCCATTAAGCTCAAAAAGAAAACTTGTGTTTCCCAGAGTCACAAAAGATTGCGGTTTGTATTTCCCATAGCCACTGTTTCCGTAGTAAAAAACGGTTGCGGTTTGTATTTCGCATAGCCACCGTTTCCGTAGTAAAAAACGGTTGGGTTTGCACATTCAATCTTCAATACTTCATTAAAATACCACTAGTAGAAGACCCGACACATCTTCATGTTACAGAGAATGTTCTAGAAATTGAAGGAAAAGGAAAAGATTTGTTGAAATCGAATTTGACAACTATGACAGCTTATTAGAAGTAGCAAATCACCTCCAATCATTTCCTGGTCAAATCACACACTATTAAGTTTAAAGTTATCGTGTGTTGTAGTTTGGAAAGCTGGCCGAATAGAGATCTGAATAACAAACTGTGGAGAACTTGTTTGTGTCGGGTTCTTCTGCTAGTTACTCGATCAACGGACTGATCAGTAATGTTACTCTACTTGTGCTCCGATTTAAGCGGCGTGTTTCGATCAACGTTTGTTAAAGGTGATGAAGAGTTTAGAAACCCTAAAATGATGGTGTTTTTACTGGAAAAAACGTGATACATGAAAAAACATCCTTATATACGGCCCGTATACAGTTATACGGTCTGTATACATTTGGTAGCTGTAACACCCCGTGTTATCGAAAGTCAAAGTCAAAGTCAAGATTGAAGTCAAAGGAAGAAAAAATCGCTAATAGTGATCTGTCACTCCTTGCTCAATTACTGTTTTGACTTCTTTTACTGTAGTTAGTCTATTTTATGTTTTTACGTTAGTTGTATTATGGAGTAATTAATTACAATCGAAGTAATCGAAGTATATTTCCCAATACGAACCGTTTTACGACTGTGAATAATAGGAAGTAACAATGCGATAAAGTCAATTAAACGATAATCGAACTAATCTGATCATTATCGAACTCGCAACTCGAAATATGCATTTATGGTTACTGTTATACGTGTGTGTGTGCCTTGTGTGTTACTTGTGCATGTTTATTTATGATATATGTGGAAATCAATCGAATCGCGATTGAAACTTAATCACAATCGAACTCAACCGAAATCGAATTATGATAATTAGTGGAGAAAGGATAGTGCTCGATATGAGTAGTTGGGATTAAAAGTAATTTGAATAGGAAACTCTAACGCATTCGCATCAACCGCAATCGAAATCGAAATATCAAAAATCATCGCACCAAACACTCGAATCAGGCAGCTGATCGATCAGGCTACCAGCCAATCGAATAGCCAGCCGATCGGACTGCTGTCCGATCGGACAGGCTGTCCGATCGTGCTGCCTGACCGATCGGCCATCACTTTCCTCATTTGGCATCCTATAAATACCCATTGTCACTCTCAAACTTTCTACTTTTAGAAACCTCTGACCGACCAGCTCGTGCTCTCCACGCCTTTTCTCAGATTTCTCACGATTCCGGTAAGATCTCGTCCTAAATCTTGTACTTTCGTGATCTACACGCACTCCTACATCTTTAAATCTTAACTTTTAACCATGAAATCATCAAGATTCAACCGTTCTAGGATGATGTCATCATGTTCATGCTTTGGCCTCAATCCACCAAGAATAACTTGGATCTAACCGATTTCCACATAAACAAACGAAGATCTTTCACAGATCTAAACATATTCACGGTGAAAAGGATTGAAAGATGGTTTTCCAACTTTCTTTCAACTCTTTTACACTCAATGTCTTCAAAATCGGTAGAAACGGAGCTTGTGCCAACTTGCTAATCATTCCGGTGGTTGCATGGCCTAAGATCCGGATTCTATCCACGAGGTTCACCGATTTCGGGTTAAACATGAAACAACGTTCCGAAACGTTCGCTAGACGGATTTGGGTGATTCCTGTCCGAACAGGAGGACCAAGTAGTGACGAGGTTCAGTTGCTTGACTCGTTCTCAAAATACCTCGCTAAAACGACAAAACAAAACAACCAAGTGTTAGACGAACAGGCCGACCAGGACAAGGTGCTGTCCGAGCGGACAGCCAGCCGAACGGACAGACAAGCCGAACGACTGGCCAGCCGATCGGCTAGCACTTGGGTCCCACAATTAAATCAACCTAATTAAAGTGAGTATTGAATGAACTGCTGTCCGATCAGACTGCCATCCGATCGGATTACTCTTCGGATCATGAGATACTTGACTTTAAATACTTAATCGATTTTTCAACATGTCGATGCACGGAAATGTCACCCGATTGAACTATTGTACGATCGAGTGACCTCATGCTGAGGACATGTTCTGCACTAAAGTACCAGCCGATCGGGTTGCCGACCGATCGAACGATCGTCTGATCGACCGACCTGAAAGGCAAAGATATTTCAAGGTTTTCAAATACTATAACGAAAACTTCAAAAGTCAACCATCATACGCAAACACATCTTACTCAAAAGAAGAAACAATCCACTCGAACAACCATCCGATCGGACTCCTGTCCGACCAGACAACTGTCCGAACGGACTGTCAACCGAACGGTCAGCCGTCCGATCGGACTACCGTCCGATCGACCAGCTGTCCGATCCATCGACACTTGTTTCCATTTAACGCATTGCTTATCGTTACACTATCGAACTGTTAAGGCTAACCTTACTCTCAAGCGCTCCCTTCAATCCATCAACCGCTGTGAGTATACTCGATCCCTTTTTGCTTTATGCACTTTTGGGTGTTACATACGTTACATATACAAAATTACATCGAACACACTACGCAATACTTTTAAACGCTAACCGTTACCGCATGTTATACGTGACTTAATGAATGCTTGTTTGTTATGTTTACACATGGAATGCTGTCTACCTGCCTTAACGACGATAGTACTATAGTTTGGACTCAGCACCCGTTCACATGGGGGTTGTTAAGGACAATTACTTGCATGGATTACGGTGGTAATCATGTATTGCGAACTGCCTCAGGCAGTCAACCCGCAGTCATTGGTATCGATAGATTCATGTCGATAACTAACATGCATCGTTTTCCTCTGTGTACGTGCTGGTTATGCGTAAACTATTTCGAACTCTATATGCTATTATCAAACTTGTATGCTCACCTTTACATTTTATGCATTGACTTTATTTTAACGTATGTGACAGGTGTTTAAGACGATTATCTGCTAGGAACGCGAGGCTAGAATAAAGCTCTAGAGTCCAACAAATAGTTGTCTGTAGTAATTAAATCAAGGGTCTCTAGAAGCAGATAAACAATTGCTATATTTAAATCTAAGTTGTCGGAACAGAATTACTTGCCTAGATTTTGTCTATAATAATTTGTTTACTGTTTGAGACATGGTATGGGACATGTTACTTTAAATTGAATAGTAATGATAATTGTTATGGAAACTTCTGGACAATCTGTTTCGCTCAGCGCCGCGCCCCGATGATTCCGCCATCGGTTGGGGTGTGACAGATTGGTATCAGAGCCCATAACTATAGAGAATTAGGCAAGACACGACCTAGTCTGGGTTGATGTCTTAGAGACCTAGACTATAGTTAGGAACCAATAGACCGAGCTTATGTGCTATATCTCGTTATTCTCGCTTACACTACACTACCACCGCACAATCATTCGAAACCAAATGAGTAATTTGACCGAGATTAGGTGTGAAAACTGCAAAACTCTCGATTAAATTGCCTATTTGATTTATATTTATCTATAAAACGTGAGGATTCGCGTTGAACCAGGAGTGAAATCCATATTTTAGCGCGAATTTACGCCGCCATTTTGCTTAAACAAGGAAGAAGTTGCTAAGCCAGGGGTGAAACTGAAACCTTGACAACTTATTCCGCTTTACAAAAACTCTCACCAAAGCCTCGACGGACTCCAACGACCCGAAGTCAGTAAACGACCAAGGGAGTACGTGCCAAAATGCCCAAGAATCGAGGCAGAAGCACGATCCTGAAAGTCGGAATGTGATGACAAGTCCTTGAGAATAGTCGAATCGCTTTGGTCAGTCGATGTCTAATAGCCGCAGACAATCCATTACTCGATTTTATGTGTTTTGATTCTGAGCCCGCAACTGCTGACTCTGATAAAATTCGTCGATTTTATGTGTTTTTAAATACATTTACCTGCTTATGTGTTTGAATTTTGAAGAATTATTCGATTCTGCTATCACTTCGATCGACACGCATGACTCGCACTGCACTTCTATCCCAATACGCTAACAAGTCGCTACAAACGACATTATGCTGCGATATATGCTTATACTACACTAATCAACATGCTACACGCGATCGCTATACTCGATCGACTCGCGGACTTTGAATAATAGGTTTCTGTATTCTGACTGCCTCTATGATTAAACGCGTATGTGCTTCTGTGATTCTTTGCCCTATGTGCTTATGTGCTTCTGTGACTATGTGAATCTGTGATTATGTGCCTATGTGTTCATGTGATACATGCTTCAACGTGTTCCTAAGCTTTAGTAAGTAGTAGACGTGTGAGGTGAGATCCGACTATGTTGTGTCTAAGACCTACGACGATGTCTGTTGCAGACTATGTCGTCATCTGGACACCGTCACCTACTTACTCGCCAAGAAAAGAGAGACAAACGTCTTGCTTCTATCATCGCAAAACAAGTAGCAAAAGCTGTGAGTGACGTCTATGAGAACGTCAGCAAGTCATCCGATGAGTCGAGAACCGAAGCTCCTAAAGATGCTACCAAGACTGTTTTCAGCTTCAAACAGTTCAAGGCATGCGGACCAAAGGAATTTACTGGAGAAGATGGCCCAACAGCTATGTTTCAATGGTTCGATTCCGTCGAAGTCACTCTGCGCCAAAGCGGCTGTCCTGAAAATCTCTGTACCCGTAAACGCAACCGGCGTCTTCCAGTCCCGAGCTCTAGACTGGTGGACGGCCGAACGAAACAAACACGGGAATGATGCAGCTTATGAGCTGACTTGGGAAGAGCTGAAAGCCATCTTGATGGACGAATTCTGCCCTCCCCATGAACGCCAAAAGCTGGAGGACGAATTTTGGAACATCAAGCAGAAGGATGGAGACAACGCTGCCCTAACTGCTCGCTTTAAGCAGCTCAGCATTATCTGTCCTGATCAAGTCAAGATGTCTGATATGGCAATCAAGAAGTACATCCGAGCCTTGCCCGACTGTGTTGCCGATTTTGTTCACGCCGCGAAAACCTCATGATCGAAGAGACCTACTTGCTTGCCGCTGAAATCAACGACAAGCGAGTAAAAGCTGGTTTCTGGGATAAGCCCTCCAAGTCTCTGCATCAAGCCACCACTGCACCAATCGCTGAAACTGCCGCTGCTCAACCGTCAAAGTCATCACGCCGCAAGAAGAAGAAGAACAACAGCAGCTCCAGCAACAAGAACTGTGCTGTCGCTACCACTGATGCTCCTTTCCAGGCCATACCGGCCCAGCAGCAGCCCCATCACCGTCCAGCACCAGTAACATATGCGCCGCCAGCAAAGCGTGCATACACATGTCCCCACCCGCTTTGCCCTACATGCTCATATCATCATCCGGTGGGTCTCGCTTGTCGTTTCTGCGCTCATTGCAATTTGTACGGTCATTTCACTGCCAACTGTGCTATGGCCCCGCAACACCGCAGCTCCTGCCACTGCTCATCAAGCTATTCTCCCAGCCCCGCAAGGCCAATACGCGACTCAGGCACCCGCGATCAACGCCCTAGTCTGCTTCGCTTGTGGTGATCCCAACCACTTTGCGAATATGTGCCCGAACAGGGTTGTGAAACAAGAGCCTCAGCAGCAGCAGCAACACCAACAGCAGCAGCCTCAGCAGCAGCAACAAGCAGCACGTGCCAGAACCTTCAATATCAACGTGCGTCAAGCCCAGGCTGACAACAACGTGGTTAATGGTACGTTCCTTGTGAATGGTATTTATGCATCGTGTTTGTTTGATACTGGAGCCGATAACTGCTTTATATCGTTTGAATTCGAGAAGCTCCTTAGTCGTAAGCGCTCCCAACTCTCCTTAACGTTCGAAGTAGAAGTCGCCACTGGAAGAACTGTTGCCGTTAATTCTGTTCTTCGTGATTGTACTCTTGAACTCAACAATCACATCTTCCCAATCGACCTTATTCCGATGCAACTCGGAAGTTTTGACGTCATAGTAGGCATGAACTTTCTTCGCGAAAACCATGCCGGAGTTGCGTGCTTCGATAAAATGATTCGATTCTCACTCGCAAATGGTGATTTATTGTGTGTGTATGGTGAAACTGCTTCGAAAGGTCTCAAGCTCATGTCATGTGTCCAAGCTAGCAAGTACCTCCGCAAGGAATACAGAGCTTTCTTGGCCAACATTGTAGTAGCGGAGAAGGAAAAGAAAGGAAGTTCAGGAATAAGCAATGTCCCCGTGGTATGTGAATTTCCGAACGTATTTCCCGAAGACCTTCCCGGTCTTCCGGCAAGTCGTGATATTGATTTTCGTATCGATCTCATTCCTGGAGCTAACCCCGTTGCCAAAGCTCCTTATCGACTCGCGCCGTCCAAAATGCGTGAACTCTCGAACCAACTCCAGGAGTTACTTGAAAAAGGCTTCATTCGCCCGAGCACCTCTCCTTGGGGCGCGCCAGTCCTCTTCGTTAAAAAGAAGCATGGGTCGTTCAGGATGTGCATCGACTATCGGGAGTTGAATAAGTTAACCATCAAGAAACGCTATCCCCTGCCTCGTATCGATGATTTGTTTGATCAACTGCAAGGTGCTACGCGTTTCTCGAAGATCGATCTACGCTCAGGCTACCATCAACTACGCATTCAAGAAGAAGACATACCCAAAACCGCTTTTCGCACTCGCTACGGCCACTATGAGTTCGTTGTTATGCCTTTTGGTTTAACCAACGCACCCGCGGTTTTCATGGATCTGATGAATCACGTGTGTAAGCCATTCCTAGACCGTTTCGTCATCGTGTTCATCGACGATGTCTTGATCTATTCCAAATCGAAAGCCGAACACGCGCAACATCTACGTTTGGTTCTTGAGCTACTCCAGGGGAATCAACTCTATGCCAAGTTCTCCAAGTGTGAATTCTGGCTAGAGGAGGTTCAGTTTCTGGGTCACATCGTTAATAGTCAAGGTATTCATGTCAATCCCACGAAGATTGAAGCAGTTAAGAGTTGGATTATGCCTAAGAACCCGTCTGAAGTCCGTTTTTTTCTTGGATTAGCAGGATATTATCGATGATTTATCGAAGGATTCTCTAAAATCGTTGTGCCGCTTACCGCTCTTACACATAAAGACAAGCCTTTTGTTTGGGGAACCGAACAAGAGTCTGCCTTTCAAACCCTCAAACACATGCTTTGCAATGCTCCTGTTCTCACATTGCCTGATGGAAATGACGGTTTCATTGTCTATTATGATGCTTCCAACCTCGGTCTTGGTTGTGTTCTCATGCAACGAGACAAGGTTATAGCTTACGCTTCTCGACAGCTCAAAATCCACGAGAAGAACTATATAACCCATGATCTGAGCTAGGCGTAGTTGTTTTTGCATTAAAGATTTGGCGACACTACCTGTATGGTACCAAGTGTACGATCTTCACCGATCATAGGAGCCTGCGAACTTAATATGCGTCAATGTCGATGGGTAGAACTTCTCAACGATTACGACTATGAGATTCGTTATCACCCAGGCAAAGCAAATGTTGTTGCCGACGCGCTCAGCAGACGGAGTTATTTGCTCAGTATTCGCAATACCCAAGCCCAACACTATCTCGAAACTCTCATCCGCGAAGCCCAACATGCTTGCTTCAATGAACGCACTTTGAAGAAGGAAAGAATCTATCACGATGGAGCTCAGCTTGTAAGCAAATCGAATGGGATCTTCTATTTTCTGGACCGAATTTGGATCCCTAAGCGGACCGAACTGCGAAAGATTTTAATGGACGAAGCCCACAAATGCCGATATTCCATTCATCCCGGTGCCGACAAAATGTACCAGGATCTTCGCTACAAGTACTGGTGGCCGGGCATGAAAAGGGATATCGCTCTCTACGTTGGAAAATGCCTGACTTGTGCAAGAGTCAAAGCTGAACATCAAAGACCCTCTACCTTACTCGAACAACCACCGATCCCGATATGGAAGTGGGAGAATATAGATATGGACTTCGTAACAAAGCTTCCGCCCACGTCATCAGGACACGACAGCATTTGGGTTGTCGTTGATCGTTTAACCAAATCAGCCCACTTTTTGCCAATACGGGAAGAATACAAAGTAGAACGATTAGCCCGAATCTACACCGACGAGATTATTTGTAATTATGGTACGCCTCGTGACATCATCTCTGACTGTGATGCTCGGTTTACCTCGCGATTGTGGGAAACGTTTCAAGCGGCTCTTGGTACGACGCTTAACTTAAGTACCGCATTCCATCCTCAAACCGACGGACAGACTGAAAGAATGATCTGTACTCTTGAAGACATGCTCCGTTCGTGTGTCATAGACTTCGGTGGTAATTGGGATAAATACCTGCCGTTAGTCGAATTCTCGTACAACAACAGTTATCACACCAACATCCAAATGGCACCATTCGAGGCTTTATATGGAAGGAGATGTAGATCGCCTATTGTGTGGCACGAGACCGGTCACTCGCAATTAACCGGTCCTGAGCTATTGCAAGAAACGACTGACAAAGTCCTCCAAATTCGAGACAACTTGTTGAAAGCTCGGAGTAGACAGAAAAGTTACGCCGATAAACGATGCAAGCCCCTTGAATTTGACGTTGGCGACTACTTACTCCTAAAGGTATCACCTTGGAAGGGTGTGGTCAGATTCGGCAAGAAAGGGAAACTAGCGCCTCGATATGTTGGACCTTTTAAGATTCTGGAAAGGATCGGAAAAGTCGCCTACAGACTCGAACTACCGGAGGAACTTACTAACGTCCACCCGACTTTCCGTGTGTCAAACCACCGAAAGTGCCTGGCTGAGCATGATTTAATTGTACCGCTCGATGACCTCCAAATAAACGAAACACTGCACTTCGTGGAAAAGCCTGTTGAAGTCATGGATCGCCAAACCAAGCAGCTCAGGCGCTCGCGCATTCCTATCGTGAAGGTCCGATGGGAAGGCAAACGAGGCACAGAGTTCACTTAGGAACTCGAAAGCGACATGAAGGCGAAGTACCCGCAGTTGTTTACGTGAAAGTCTAGAGAGAGAAAGTTCCCCAAAGTGATAACACGGTGTTGTACATCTTCCGGCCTAATTTCGGGACGAAATTCCCTAAACAAGGGGAGGCTGTAACACCCCGTGTTTTCGAAAGTCAAAGTCAAGATTGAAGTCAAAGGAAGAAAAGATCGCTAATTGCGATCTGTCACTCCTTGCTCAATTACTGTTTTGACTTCTTTGACTGTAGTTAGTCTATTTTATGTTTTTACGTTAGTTGTATTATGGAGTAATTAATTACAATCGAAGTAATCGAAGTATATTTCCCAATACGAACCGTTTTACGACTGTGAATAATAGGAAGTAACAATGCGATAAAGTCAATTAAACGATAATCGAACTAATCTGATCATCATCGAACTCGCAACTCGAAATACGCATTTATGGTTACTGTTATACGTGTGTGTGTGCCTTATGTGTTACATGTGCATGTTTATTTATGATATATGTGGAAATCAATCGAATCGCGATCCAAACTCAACCACAATCGAACACAACTGAAATCGAATTATGATAATTAGTGGAGAAATGATAGTGCTCGATATGAGTAGTTAGGATTAAAAGTAATTTGAATAGGAAACTCTATAGCATTCGCATCAATCGCAATCGAAATCAAAATATCAAAATCATCACACCAAACACTCGAATCAGGCAGCTGATCGATCAGGCTACCAGCCGATCAAACAGCCAGCCGATCGGACTGCTGTCCGATCGTGCTGCCTGACCGATCGGCCAACACTTTCCTCATTTGGCATCCTATAAATACCCCTTGTCACTCTCAAACTTTCTACTTTTGGAAACCTCTGACCGACCAGCTCGTGCTCTCCACACCTTTTCTCAGATTTCTCACGATTCCGGTAAGATCTCGTCCTAAATCTTGTACTTTCGTGATCTACACGCACTCCTACACCTTTATATCTTAACTTTTAACCGTGAAATCATCAAGATTCAAGCGTTCTAGGATGATGTCATCATGGTGTTCTTGAAGAGCTTCATGCTTTGGCCTCAATCCACCAAGAATAACTTGGATCTAACCGATTTCTACATAAACAAATGAAGATCTTTCACAGATCTAAACATATTCACGGTGAAAAGGATTGAAAGATGGTTTTCCAACTTTCTTTCAACTCTTTTACACTCAATGTCTTCAAAATCGGTAGAAACGGAGCTTGTGCCAACTTGCTAATCATTCCGGTGGTTGCGTGGCCTAAGATCCGGATTCTATCCACGAGGTTCACCGATCCATCGACACTTGTTTCCGTTTTACACATTGCTTATCGTTACAATATCGAACTATTCAGGCTAACCTTACTCTCAAGCGCTCCCTTCAATCCATCAACCGCTGTGAGTATACTCGATCCCTTTTTGCTTTATGCACTTTTGGGTGTTACATAAGTTACATATACGAAATCACATCGAACACACTACGCAATACTTTTAAACACTAACCGTTACCGCATGTTATACGTGACTTAATGAATGCTTGTTTGTTATGTTTACACATGGAATGCTGTCTACCTGCCTTAACGACGATAGTACTATAGTTTGGACTCAGCACCCGTTCACACGGGGGTTGTTAAGGACAATTACTTGCATGGATTACGGTGGTAATCATGTATTGCGAACTGCCTCGGGCAGTCAACCCACAGTCATTGGTATCGATAGATTCATGTCGATAACTAACATGCATCGTTTTCCTCTGTGTACGTGCTGGTTATGCGTAAACTATTTCGAACTCTATATGCTATTATCAAACTTGTATGCTCACCTTTACATTTTATGCATTGACTTTATTTTAACGTATGTGACAGGTGTTTAAGACGATTATCTGCTAGGAAAGCGAGGCTAGAATAAAGCTCTAGAGTCCAACAAATAGTTGTCTGTAGTAATTAAATCAAGGGTCTCTAGAAGCAGATAAACAATTGCTATATTTAAATCTGAGTTTTCGGAACAGAATTACTTCCCTAGATTTTTGTTACGAACCAAATCGTTAACCAATTGATCCAAAGAAAATAGGTAAGAACTTGAGAGAATTTAGAGAATTTTGGAAGTGACTAATTCATATTTTTCATTCATAATTCATCTCATAGAATTTTGAGGCTTATAAATAGCCTTACAATTAAACACATGACAAATAAAAAACTACCCACTATTAACCTATCCACTACTAGTTTACTAAAAAATAGGAAATGCAAAACAACTACTAAAAAATAAAAGGAATTGCAAATTAGAGATGCACGTTTACTGCTCACATGCATATTCATGGGTTTCATGGGTTAACATCGTGGGTTAACAGAAGGCACACATCAATCCACCCCACTCGAATTCACCTTGTCCTCAAGGTGACACCGGAATAGACTTGGTCATGCGCCATGGCGGTCGCCACTCGAATCTCCCGATCGTATTCGGAGAGGTATTAGCTAATCGCCACGGTGGACGCCACTCGCGTTTCCCGGTTGCACTGTCAATATTAAACAAGTCATCACTTGATGGATCTTTTAAATCTGCTTCTTTTGTTGATGGTGTGGGTGTACGTTTCGATGCGGACTTGGTGGTTAAGGGGACTTTTTTCGGTGGTGGATAAAAAAGGGTTGGTTTCGGTAAAGACGATGCCGATTTTCGGGCTGATGTCGTTACAGCAACACGTACGGATTTAGGAACCGGTACAAGTGAGGGTGTTTGGGCAGTTTTTAGTGGTAAGGCAGGTGGTGTTATTATTGCGGAAGCGGGTGATGGTTGTTCAGTAGCGGAAGTTGGTGGTGGTGATGCGGAAGCGGGTGAGGGTAGAGGTGTAGAAAAAATGGGTGAAGTTGCCCATCTCCGGGACTCGTTTTTGAGAAGATCGATCATCTCAGCAATCGTTGATATGATTCGATCCAATGACTCGTTCCATTCGTGAGCGTCCATGAGGGGATCAAGACCGCTCTGATACCAACTGTTACGAACCAAATCGTTAACCAATTGATCCAAAGAAAATAGGTAAGAACTTGAGAGAATTTAGAGAATTTTGGAAGTGACTAATTCATATTTTTCATTCATAATTCATCTCATAGAATTTTGAGGCTTATAAATAGCCTTACAATTAAACACATGACAAATAAAAAACTACCCACTATTAACCTATCCACTACTAGTTTACTAAAAAATAGGAAATGCAAAACAACTACTAAAAAATAAAAGGAATTGCAAATTAGAGATGCACGTTTACTGCTCACATGCATATTCATGGGTTTCATGGGTTAACATCGTGGGTTAACAGAAGGCACACATCAATTTTGTCTGTAATAATTTGTTTACTGTTTGAGACATGGTATGGGACATGTTACTTTAAATTGAATAGTAATGATAATTGTTATGGAAACTTCTGGACAATCTGTTTCGCTCAGTGCCGCGCCCCGATGATTCCGCCATCGGTTGGGGTGTGACAGATTGGTATCAGAGCCCATAACTATAGAGAATTAGGCAAGACACGATCTAGTCTGGGTTGATGTCTTAGAGACCTAGACTATAGTTAGGAACCAATAGACCGAGCTTATGTGCTATATCTCGTTATTCTCGCTTACACTACACTACCACCGCACAATCATTCGAAACCAAACGAGTAATTTGATCGAGATTAGGTGTGAAAACCGCAAAACTCTCGATTAAGTTGCCTATTTGATTTATATTTATCATAAAACGCGAGGATTCGCGTTGAACCAGGAGTGAAATCCATACTTTAGCGCGAATTTACGCCGCCATTTTGCTTAAACAAGGAAGAAGTTGCTAAGCCAGGGGTGAAACCCAAACCTTGACAACTTATTCCGCCTTACAAAAACTCTCACCAAAGCCTCGACGGACTCCAACGACCCGAAGTCAGTAAACGACCAAGGGAGTACGTGCCAAAATGCTCAAGAATCGAGGCAGAAGCACGATCCTGAAAGTCGGAATGTGATGACGAAATTTTTCTAACAGGGGGAGAATGTGACAACCCTCACAATTACAGGTATCCGTACAATTAATTAATATTAAATTAGTGCTTAATGACTGTGCTTGATTACAACTGACAAATTAAACTGCTTTATGATTTTTGCATCATACAGACATATGCATCACATTCATACTGTCACTCCATTTATTACACACAAACTTTAGTGACAAACTTGATGCACAAAGCACAGTTAGCACAGTCAGCGGATAACCCAGAAACATGCTGACAGTGCCAGCATATAGACAGACTATGTTATTGAGGCCAGTATGAGCCAGAGTCAGGATACTACACAAGTATGATGTGTAGAGAAGTGAGGACCATAAAACTGCGTCACTAGGTGATAGTTAAAGTGCCGGGAAGTGGCTAAAACACACTTTAAGTGCAGAATTCTGCATTTTCAGCAAAAATTCAACATTTAATATGCTAGTAAAGTGCCAAAAATATGGCAGAATGGTCCTGTATGCTTTCCTAAGTACCGGGAATTAATTGTGACACAAAAAGCTATATAAAAGACACTTTATGACATAACCTAGCACTTTAACGGAACGGTACCTAACCGAACAACCGGACATTACCCGAAACACTAAAATATTATCAAAAACATTGTTTCACTTTTTCTAAGCTAGTTATGGTCACCGAACACCTTAACACACTACATATTACATAACACACTTAAACCACTAACTAAACCATTAGAATCTAACTAAGTTCCCTAACTTGCCATTGCATGCCAACCAAACCACCCCCCCCCTTCTTACGGTTTCAAGGGTGGTACCCCACCCTTGATTTTCTTGATTTATTTATTGGGTTTGCTATGTACTTAAGGAGCATTTTAACTAAAGGTTAATATGATGTTGGGAGTTTATTTAAAGTAACCACAAGATCTTCACTCATTCATCATTCACTAACACATCAACACTTCAAACTCTCCTCTCCTCCCTCTAGTTCGGCCGTGAGCCACCACCACCCTCACCATCATCATTCGATCGTCTCCAACCAATCTAAGAGCATACAGAGGTGTTAAAGTGCATACAATGAAGCTTGGTGTTCTCGGAAGTTGAAGGACCATCTCTATTTGCTATTAACCACCTCATTTCTACTCTTGATCTTCACTAGCTTAAAAGCTAGTAGTAAGTCTCTTGAATCCTCATTTTACTTCATGTTTAGAGTGGTTAATAGTTATTGTATGATGAAATCTTATGAACAAGAAAAGAACATGAACACAAGACCTGAACATAAACTAACTTGATGATGAAATGTTGTTAAAATGATGAAGTAATGTTAAGTATGATGTTGTGTTGTATTGTTGATGATTACTAGAAGGATGATGTTAAACATCATGGTGGAACTTGTTAAGTTAAGATTAAAAACTTAAGTTAACAAGTTAGGAGGTGATTAGTGATTTACATAAAAGAATCACCTCCATGTTTAATCATGGACTTGAATGAATAAATGGTTTTCTTGAAAAATAAAGATCAAAGTAGATTGATAAACATGTAGATCTAAAGATCCATGAGTGGATTTTCAAAAGAACCAAGTTAAAAATATATGTTTCATTAAATCTTGGATCTTACATAAACTAATCACATTTTTGGTGAATAAACAAGTATAGAAACCCTTGTGTAACAAGAAAATTTCATAAAGAAATATTTTTTGAAAATATGATTGGAAGTTGTAAACACTTAAACTCTTTAAAAATGAAGTTTTTAAAGAACTAATCACATTTTAAGGGGTAACATGACTTACTAAGAATACTAGTAAGTTACTACACATTTTTATAAATTTTCAAGTTCATGAGTTTATAGTTTATGCTTGTTTTTAGCAAATTTGGTAAGTAGAGGTTGTATATTGTTGATTGAGAATTGTTTGAATGAATTTTTTTTGAAAAGAAAATGATATGCTAATAAGCATGGACACCTCCATTTACAAAGGAAACTCCGGCGAAAATTTTTCTAAAATTCCAACACTTAGAAAATATTTTTCTAACAAGTGTTTACAAATATATTTTTAACTTAGTTTTCAAAATAAACTTCGCCATAGTTTTATTACAAAAATACCAAGTATCGGAGGTCGATTTTACAAATAAAAATGGATAAGTATGTATTTAAAGTATATATTTTATACAAGACACTTGTGTGAATATATGTAAATTTTGTGAACTAGTTATATTATTTTAGGGTAAAATAATATAACTTGACTAATACCATGAAAAATTACAACTCCAAATTAATACCAAAACTCTCACGAGATAAATATTTAAGTTACGCATTTGTTATTGCAACACGGAACGCTAAAACGTAACTTATGTAATATTTCAGAAAATACTCTTACACATACATTTTTGGTAAAATATTATTTTGGAAATTAATGAAGTAAAATATATTATTTTTTGGAAAAATATATATATTTTGAGTTAAGATGTTTTTGGACAAATAATTTAAATATGTTTTCCTAAGTGGGACTTAAAATATAATTTTTCGAAATTGCAATAATACATGTATAGATACCCCCCATCCTTGGGAAGGGAATACGAAGTTAAAGTACTTGGGAAGTATGAATACGAAATATTGTTGAACAATTATTTCAAACATTAACTATAATTCAAAGTTAAGATAATTATTTTAACTAATAATTATAACTTGGAATAATATTCGGAAACTTAAGAATCGCAACTCAAAAACATTAAACCCTAAGCCAAGGCATAGGGCTGTAAACGAGCCGAGTCGAGCCGAGCTCGATCCGGCTCGAGCTCGGCTCGAACTCAATTCGAGCTGGCTCGGCTCGAGCTCTAATTTTAAATCAAGCTGAGATTTGAGGCTCGATCTCGACTCGATTAAAATTCAAGCTAGCTCAGCTCGGCTCGATCTAGCTCGAACTAATAAAGAAACGCAAAATTTACTACTTAAAAAGCCCTAAAACTGAATCTTTTCATAGACTAAGTGACATAATTGCAATTATATTTAACCAAATGGCTAAATATGCAAGTATATAAATAGTTAACTCACTTTGTACATTTTCTTTACCTTTTTTATAGGGGAGATACTCTCATAGTTTTTGTCTTCTGAGCGATGTGGGACAAAAAAAATCAAGGATGTAAACCTTATCGAGCTGGCTCACGAGCTCGCGAGCCGAGCCAGGCCAAGCTCGAGCTCGGCTCGTTTACAAACCGAGCCGAGCCGAGCTGGCTCGTTTACAACCGAGCCAATTTCGAGCCAAGCTCTTTTCGAACTTTTTTCGAGCGAGTTTCGAGCGAGCTGCGAGCCACGAGTTTTTTTAACACCCCTACCAAGGCACGACCCGTTCGTCTAATAGGCGTTAGTACGTGTAGGTCGTCGCGTAGCGGACAGAGTTTGGGTTGACGATTCGAGTCAGGAGACGCACTACTGTGAGTTCATGTTTCCCTCTTTTTCTCTTAACTGTTTTCAGTTTTATAACCTCGGGGGTGAAATACATGTTACAATTATTACGGACATTTTAAACATGGTATGGTTAGCTAAGGAGGGCATACTACTTAGATCATGTGAGTGGTGGGCGCGACACTTAAAGCCATTAATCCTCGTAGTAGGACCGAGGGACATGAGTGATAGATCTATTTGGGTGTAGCGAGCCCACACCCATGAGGCCGGGGCGGCCCATAGAGGTGACTGTGTCTTACAGCCAGAAGCCCGGTGCAACTCCGCTAGGTTTGAGTTTTCCCGGACCATTTCACACATACCAGTGGCTTTGCAACCCATTGGTGATCTCTTTTTCCTTATTGCTACATACCAGGGACTTTCATACATACCGTTTACAAAGGTTTATACATACTCACTTACACATGAACTCGCTTAACTTTTGTTGATTTTTCAAACTACATGTATTTCAGGAAACTTGTTAGTGTATACGTCTGTAGCTTCCGTCAGTATGTAGTCATGTTTTGTAATGTTTGTGAACAATTTATGTATGTACGTATAATAGATAGCTTAGTAGATCAGGATATGGTGCGTAAATGTTAAGTGCTGACTTTTGTTGACCATGCTAACCGATTGGCTAGCCTAACCGATCGAACAGGCAAACCGATCGAACAGGATGTTCGATCGAACAGCAGGTCAGCCGATCGGCTAGCCCAGCCGATCGGCCAACACTCTCTCTATCCTGATGCTACTGCCTATAAATAGCTAGCCGAACTGTTCATTTGTAACTTTTGCTATTTTGACTCTCTGGCGAACTCATGTCAGTCTGACCTTTCAAAGGAGCTTGTGTACTTTCATATTCGATTAATGAAAGATCAGAAAGTATTTCAGAGTTGAATTTGTTATCATACATCTGTAGTTTGATTCAATGAATTTCGCGCATTGATCATATCCGATTCATCTAAGTTCCAGTCGATCAGATCCTGTTCAAAAGGGACCTAACAAGAGGTATCAGAGAATCAGGGAGCTGAATCGAGATCTACGACGACGAATTCACCGAAATTCGAGTTTCTTTTGCTGATTTAGAGACAAATTTCACCGGAAATTTGTTATTTCTGCCGATTCGACTCAAATTTCACCAGAAATTTGACAGATTCTTCTACTTACTACTCAGATTTAGCTTTATTTTTCATTTTGTCACCATAAAATCGGAAAAACTTAAAATTGAGAGTGATTTTACGGTTAAAATTTGATAAATATACTATAGATCGATTCGCAATCATCAGAAGTATAATCCTTCAAGTTTTCATAACAAAATTCGCTCAAAAACTTGTTCAAATTCATCAAAAACTATGAAAAACTGTTCTTGGTTGCTGATGTCAGCCGTTCGGACTACCTAGCTGTTCTTAAGACTTGCTGACATCATCAACTCGATCGAACAAACTGTTCGAACGACTTGAGTTAGAGTGCTTACAGATAGTGTTGCTTACATCATCAGTGTTAGCCGATCGAACAAGCTGATCGATCGGACAGCATTGTTATTATTTGATATCTTTTGCTTACGTCATATTGCTAGCCGATCGGACAAGCCGACCGATCGGACAGTAATTGATTGCTGTTACAGTCATCCATTTGACATCCAATCGAACAGGCAGTTCGATCGAACAAGCCGATCGATCGAACAAGCCGATCGATCGAATAAGTTAATCGATTGAGTGTGTACCGTTCGATCGAACAAGTCATTCGATCCAAGTGCATTTGTGTTAGATTTTTGAAAATCATAAAGATTCTTCTAAGTGTTTGCTAAAACTGTTTCAGGTATTTGAAAATGGACGAGTTCATGAACCCTTTTAGTGACATGTATGCATTTGCTGGAAACACCGGAGATGATACGTCAATCCATAAAGACAAAGTCTATCTCTTGGATAAGGCGTTATATGGCTTACACCAGGCCCCGAGAGCCTGGTATGAGACTCTGTCTCAACATTTGCTAGTCAATCACTTCATCCGAGGAAAGATAGACGCCACCCTCTTCACAAAAGAAGTCGACGGACATCTTCTGATAGTACAAATCTATGTGGATGACATAATTTTCGGGTCTACAAATGAACAACTCTGCAAAGACTTTGAAAATGTTATGAAGCAGAAGTTCGAAATGTCATCGATGGGTGAGATGAAGTTCTTCTTGGGACTTCAGGTTGATCAACTACCCGAGGGAACTTTCATACATCAGACAAAGTACGTTCATGATGTCTTGGAGAAGTTCGGGATGTCAGGAATGTCACCAATGTCCACCCCATTAGCAATGAACCATGGAATACATCCTGATCTCACCGGAGATAAAGTAGATGAAACATTGTATCGCTCAATGATCGGTTCGCTAATGTACTTGACTACTTCAAGGCCGGATATTATGTATCCCACTTGCCTCGCAGCACGGTTTCAGTCAAACCACAGAGCTTCGCATTTGGTAATTGTGAAAAGGATATTACGCTACCTGAAAGGAACTCCATCTTTGGGGTTGTGGTATCCTAAAGAAGGCGACTTCACGCTCGAAGGGTACTCTGATTCCGACTTTCGATGCTGCAAAGTCAATGCAAAATCAACAACAGCGGGGTGCCAGTTTTTCGGACCACAGTTGGTCACCTGGCAATGCAAGAAGCAAACCTCTGTAGCTTTATCCACATGTGAAGCTGAGTATGTATCTGCCAGCAGCTGCTGCTCTCAGATCTTGTGGATCCAGCAACAGATGCGCGGCTACGGTTTGCAATTTCTGAACTCCCCTATCTTTGTTGATAATGAGGCAGCAATAAACATCACTAAAAATCCCGTTCATCATGCTAAAACAAAACATATTGAAATCCGTCATCACTTCATTCGCGATTGTTTCAAGAAGAAGTTGATACGAATTGAGAAAATCCATACTGACGAGCAAAAAGCTGATTTACATACCAAAGAATTTGATAAAAAATGTTTTCAATATCTGCTAAAATTGAATGGTATGAAGCTTTTGTCGGTAATGGAGGGGATTATTAGCATTGATGAAGACTCCACTGTAGATGATGTTGAAAAACAATCTGCAATGGTTTGTCGATTTTTTACCTGTTTTGGTCTTTAGGGGACAGGTATATATGTATATACTTTCAGAAAATCCAAAAACAATAAAAAATCCAAAATCCAAAAACATGAGAAAATTCCATAATCCAAAAACAATAGAAAACTGAAAAAGAGCTTGTGTAAAAAGGGAAAATGATAGTACATCAGCTAGACAGTTTCAGTATGCTAAAGATTTGTAATGAATATAGCGTTAAACAATCTCGCTGATGATGTGTCAATAGGTTTAAATACACTTACTAAATTTGCTCGGGATATAAACATAAAACATTAACTTACTTATATAAACATAAAACATTAACTTACATATTTCGTGGGGAACACTACTTGGATATATAGGTAACCCCTGAAATCTCGTTTGAAAGATCCCTCTTTCTGAAATATTAGGTCTTTATACTCAGTGATATCTGGGGTATTATTCCGGGACTTCTGCTGAATGGAAGTTCTGACCTAGTCCCCGAATAATATTTTCCGCATTGCTTGAAACATAGCACAACCCTCAGAAATTGATGAAACAATAAAATTGATAGTCATTGCGGTTGTATAAAAGATCCTCTAAAGGGGACACACCGAAAAGTCGAAGCCGTCATCTCTCTGCGTATACGGAAGTATCTACCTGAGCTCTCACGGCCCTCGCATCTAACCCCTTACAGATATCATCTGTGGTATATTCACCTGTAAGACTGAATATTGGGATCTGGATACGGGAGTATATTCAAGAGGTGGGACACTCGAATGAGTTTAAGTTCTTAATTCACCTAATTCGTATCCTGAACAGATTGAACTTGTATAAAAATTTAAAATGGATCAGTATATTGACAATCGATGTGAATTGTTTAATACTTATAATGCTATCAAGCTTAACAGTACTTGTGACGTGTCTGTAGCTGATATGATTCCCTAACACGCTCACCAAAAATATGTTTGTAAATAGTTTACTTTCATTACATTATGTATTTTAGTTTCTGGTCATTCATTTCTAGTTTAGAATGTGCTTTTAAAAATCCAAAAAGATTTTTTTTCTGCTTTATCTTAAGACAAACCAAAGCAGAGAGTTGATCTTCAGATTCTCAGTCTGATGCAGTTGCAGGAAGTTATTCTAATATGAAAAATGGGGTGGGAGCAAATTTTGAAAGAACCAGAGAAAATGCAAAGTCTATGCAAGTTCATTAACTTGAAACTTGTAAATTTTCAGAAAAAGTCTGATCAAAATATCAGTATGTTTTGTCTCGGGTCAACCAAGGTCATTAAGTTGAACTTGGTAGACAAATTAAGTACCTAGGGTCATTAACTTGGACCTAGATACTTAAGTGGATTTCTCAAACACTGATAAAGTCAACACGGTCAAAAAGTCAAAGTGTTTAAAAGTCAAAAGGTCAATTGGTTCGAATAGGCTAGCCGATCGGCCAGCATTGCTAGTAGATCGAACAGCCAAGCCGTGTAGACATCACCTATAAATAGGTGGTCAAGCTTCAGTCAAACGGTTACACTGTTCGATCGACCGACCTTTCTCTCTCAAAATATTTCCTCTGATTTCATTGTTTCTTGATTCTCTTTGGATTTAGAACATTGGTTTGTTGGTTTGCTCATCATTCACAATGCCGAAGGTATGTATTTCTTTATCAAATCTACCATTGTTATACATGTCCTTCATGTTCGTTCCTGACGGTGCTTCTATCTTAGATCTAGGAGATTTTAGGAACTTTTGATAAGATTCAAGCATAGGGTTGTGTTCGAAATGTTTAGATCTATAAGTTTACCGGATCAATTTGTGTAAAATCTTGCTCAAACTTGATAGATCTAGGAATTTTGGTGTTCGGCAGTTGGCAAAGTTCATGTGTAATTATTCTTTGTTTAGGACGAGTTAGACAAAGATGAACATAGGGTTTTGATCGCGACATCATTAGGAACATGGATCTATGTTCAATTTGTGTTAATTTGCATAAAATTTTTTGAGTATATTGAATGTTCTTAGTCTGTTCTTGAACGAGATGCCAGCCGATCGGCTAGCCTAGCCGATCGAACAGCAATGATATTAATTGCCTTTTGTTGATGAATAATAAGATAGTTCATATCTTGAAAATTGTGCCATCATATGTTATGAAATTTTTGTGTTGAAATGTTCAAATGTATGCTAGCCGATCGGTCAGCATTGCTAGCCGATCGAACAGCATTGCTAGCCGATCGGTCAGCATTGCAAGCCGATCAGACAGCGTCCTCATCTTTACACAGATTTCTGTGCAAGATTGCCAACCGATCGGTAAGCATCTGCCAGCCGATCGGACATCATTTGTGAAAACTCCATTGTCATAGATTGCTAGCCGATCGAACAGCATTGCTAGTCGATCGAACAGCATCCTGTCATACCTTGGTTTCTGAACAAAGTGACAGTTCGATCGGACAGCCTTGCTAACCGATCGAACAGCTTTGCTAGTCAATCGAACAGTATTGCTAGTCGATCGAACAGCAACTTATCATACTTTGTTATCTGAATAAGTGACAGCTCGATCGAACAGTCTTGCTAACCGATCGAACAGCATGGCTAACCGATCGGTCAGCATTGCAAGCCGATCGAACAGCTCTGCTAACCGATTGAACAACATCTCTTATTTGATTCAAGAAGGCATGCTAACCGATCGAACAATCATTGTCTCTCTACACATACTAACCGATTGAACAGCAATGCTATTCGATCGAACAGGCCAGTCGATTCTCTAGTACTATCACATAGAGATTCTCAGTGTTAGACAAATTTTCAAAAATTTCATCTTTCATCCTTATGCCTCAATATCTGTACAAATGATTAAAAATGCATATACTTACAGGGAAGAGGAAAGGATACAGACATAGGTCACAATGTACATTGCGTAATTGATGCTGAAACCACGGATGGTACGGTGGTTGAAAAAATGGCAAAATTTTTGAGAGAAAGCAGAGTTGCAAAAGCTTTATCTGACAGAACTGCAGTTTATGAGTCCCATGTTAGAGCCTTCTGGGACACAGCAAGATTTGAAGAATCAGACAAAATGATACACGCAGTATTAAGAAAGAAGGACCAAGCTGGAAAAGACATAGATGTGGAGTTTGAGTTTGGTGTTGAAGATGTTAGGAGAGTTCTTGATTTACAGGATTCTGATGATGATCCAACAATCATGTCAGAACGTCTTGTTAAAGGGTTGTGGTGTTGAATGGGATTCACTGGGCATATAAATGGAAAAATGCTTAAAAGAAATTTTTCAAAGGCTTTTAGGTACTTGATGCACTGCATGGTGCATTCAATGTCACGCAGAAAAGGAGCATATAATGAAGTACCTGATTACATCATGAACTTCATTGCTAGCCTGGTATTGAATAGAAAGTATAATATTTCTCAAGTGATCTTTGAGTACATGAAAGAGAATTGCAAAAATGAAGTAGATAGATACATCATGTACCCTAGGTTCATCATGATGTTAATCAATGATAAGATCAAGGATCTTTCAAGGAACAGAGATGATATCATGGAGCTAAGTAGTGTAAACTATAATACAATTGGAAGAATCACCAAGGAAAAGGATGCAAAAACAAAACAAATGATATGTAGAATCAAGGATAAAAATTATGTTGCTCCTGAGAATGAAAAGTGGAGACATGAGAAAAGTGATTCAGACAATGAAAATGATAAGGTGAGCGAGATGGCTGAGAAAAAGACTAGATGGTGGTGTGTGAGAGATGGAAAACGAAATAGAACACCTAAGTCATCCCCTGCAGTTACCATTCCAAAGGATGGAGATAAGGGTATAGTGAAAGGGGGAGTCTTAAGTCAGTAAGAATTTATGTTTATTAAATGTTTCTAATAAATCTATCAATGTTTGTTTTGCAGGGTCTTCTGGAGAACCGCAGCAAAGATTGATAGATGAAACTGTCTTGGAGCCGTCTGTGGTTATTGAACAATGAGTTGATCTCCTGAATAAATCTTTTGAAAGCTATCTGAAGAAGAATGAGGAAGCAGCAGCCCAAAAGATTCAAGGATCAAGTGCTCAAGATCCTGAAGATGAGGATCAAGATAACTCAAGTGAAGATGATTCTGAAGCAACTCAATCAGAATAAGAATTGGATCCAACAACTCTTGGGAGAGGGAAAGCTCAGTTAAAGAAGAAGCCTTTAAAGAAAAAGGAAGCATCAGATGAAGAAGATTCATCTTATGATCCTGATCAGCCAAAGAAACAAGTAAAGAAACGAAAAGCAGTTCAAGCTGGAGTAATTCCCAGGAATGTTAGAGCTAAGAAAGCAGTTGCTAAACCTTCAAAAGAAAAGGGAGGAAAGAAAGAAAAACACATTCAGAAAGAAAAGGTTCTTGAATCTGAGAAGACACAATGTGTTGTAGCACCAAAAGAACCTGAGGTGCAAACAATAGAAGAACCAGTAGCAGAAACTGGAAAAGGAACAGGTGATGATGATTATGTTGAAATCACCGGATTCAAAGCTGCTAGTCCTCGACCTCCTCCACAAGACAAACCAGAATCATCTCAACAGAAAGAAACAGCTTTTGATTACATGTTTGAAGGGATTAATACTGCATCAGGGATATTTATTGAAGACATCCCTGAAGATCATTATGACATGTTCAACAATGAAGCTGTAAAGGAATTACTGCAAAGAGTCAACAAGCTGGAGAAAGAAAAAGCAAAAACTGAATTAGAGTGTGATATTCTGAAGAAACAAGTTGATAATCTGATGAAAGATCATGATCAAGTCAGAGCAGTGCTGATAGAACAAGAAGAAACGATGAACAAAATGAGGAATGAAGCTCAGGATAATTCGAAAGTGTTTGAAGTTCTGACTACCAAAATTGCTTCATTAAATGTGAAGATAAAGAATTTGGAAGATGTGAATCAAACACTCAATCAGCTTCTCAGTGAGATGAGTGAAGCTTCAGCAAACGAAATGAATGCAATAAAATTAGAGATGGAGGCCATGAAGGCAGACAAAGTGGTGAAAGATGAACAACTTCATATGTTATACTCCGTCTTGGAAAGTCATTTCAAGATAAATGTTCATGCCGCATTCAACGAAATAGAAGTGAAAAGAGCTGAAGAAAGGAGAATGGAACGTGAAAGACATCTAGCTGAACAAGCCACCCAAAAGAACAAAGGTGTGATTGATGATATTCAAGAAGCTGGTGGATCATCAAGTCAACCTGAAATTGATGGTTCATCAAATCAAGAAGATATTGAAATGGTTGAAGCTGTAGATGTTCAAGAACAAGAAAATATTCAAGAACAAATTGATCAAGACTTCATGATGATTGGTGAGTCTTCTGAGCCTGTTGATATTAACAATGTTCTTCGAAGAGTTGATATTATTCAAAGGAAGAGAAAGGCTAGAGAAGTTTTGTTACTAGAATGGAAGACACAACAATTTGTTCTTGTTGGAGATGCTTACACAGTGCCATATAATGCAAAAGAAGTGGCTCGACAATTAAAGTTTTATGATAGAAAAAGAAAGGGAAAGATAGCACGTGGAGAAGTCATCGATGAAGATTCTGATATAGAAATGTTTGGAGATGAAGAAGAAGAAAATGAAGATGATAATGATGAAAAGGATGACAAGCCTGATGATCATGATGATAAAGATGATAAGGGAGATGATGATAACGATCAAGGTGCTCCCGGGATACTAATCAAAGATCCAATTGTTCAAGAAGGAATTGAAGAGCTATTGAATGATGAGATCAATGAACAAGAGGATCACGTACAAAATGAAGCATCATCATCTGGAAAACAACATGTTGATCAGGTATTTCTCTCAAACCCAACTGTTATTTACTTGAACGTTCAACAAGAAGGTGAGGTTGAAATTAGAAGAACTAGAGCTGAAATGCTAGAAGAGTTGGGGTTAGAAGAAGGAAAATTTAAGTTTGATATTGAGGACGAGATTCCTCAGTCGCCAGCAAAAGACTTCGAGCCCAGATATGCATATGGAGCAGATCACTATGATGATGTAATTGTTGAAGATGCTTCAGATTCTTTCGAAGATGAAATTGATTTTCACTATGCTGGGGTTGATGAAACGTTTCCTTCATTTGCTGAGATGTTCAAAGACAGAATGAAGATGAAACTAAAAGAAAAATTGTTGAAAAGATCTCCACAGAAGGTGTTCCTGAAACTATTCCAAGAGAAATTCTTGCAGAAGAAAGAAAGAAATGGTTCAAAAATATGCCTAAAGAAAGAAAAACTCTCAGAGCTCTCCAATACATCACTCACAACAAAAATCTATCATGGGGAGATATTCTATCGTGGGGATACCTTGAAGATCTCAAAGTGTATACCATCAGGAGAGAAGAAGGAGTTCAATACTTCGAGTTCTTATCTGATATTAGTTCTCTACCATGGTGGGATGTGGATGAGTTGGTAAAGACAAAGAACATCAAGCAGTTCTACTATGGTCCTGAAGTTCGTCAACATGATCAAGATCTGTGGAACTACATTAAATGGCAAGCAAAGAATGGCTATCCTGATTGGAAGCCACAGTATCCAAAGCAGATTGTCACATTTTTGGAAAATGGAAAGAAAGACATAACTCTGGATGTAAAGCCGCCTAAGTGTTTGAAGAACATGCCTCTTAGAGCCATTGAACAAGATTTTCATGATCTGTTTCAAGGTTGGTTATACAATGAAACAACAGCTGAGGCAGCCATCTCTCTTTATGACAAGTCCACTGAAAAATCTCGAAGAATCAACATTTTGGATCCAATGTGGCGTGTTAACTGCTCAAAGAAAGACATTGATTGCTTATTTCTTAACAAGATCGTTTATGAAAAGAGAGACAAAACTCAAGCAATGCAGTATCAAACGATTGTGGATGTTTGCTTTGCACAAGACATCAATTCTGGTAGATATTGGAAGACTAAATGGAGAAACATTGAAATTGATGAATTCTTGAAAAGATACAAGCGAAGTCAAAGGTCTAAAGAGATAGCCAAAAGAGCTGCTAAGTTGGGTAGACGAAAGATGGGGGTTGTTCCACCAACAGATCAGACGCCAATTGAATCAGAAGAAAACAAGATTCCTAAATGGGATCGAAAGCGTGATGGTGACCCAGAGTACAGGAAATGGTGGATGGCTGAAGGTAGACACAAGAGACAAAGGATGTTAGAAGAAAGAGAAGAAAAGAGGAGGTAAAAGGCGAAAGAGCGAAGGAGGAACAGAAAGAAATGAAGACAATACTGGAAGGAACTACAGCTACATCCGAGGGGGAGTCTGTTAGTGTATACGTATGTAGCTTCCGTCAGTATGTAGTCATGTTTTGTAATGTTTGTGAACAATTTATGTATGTATGTATGATAGATAGCTTAGTAGATCAGGATATGGTGCGTAAATGTTAAGTGCTGACTTTTGTTGACCATGCTAACCGATCGGCTAGACTAACCGATCGAACAGGCAAACCGATCGAACAGGATGTTCGATCGAACAGCAGGTCAGCCGATCGGCCAGCACTCTCTCTATCCTGATGCTACTGCCTATAAATAGCTAGCCGAACTGTTCATTTGTAACTTTTGCTATTTTGACTCTCTGGCGAACTCATGTCAGTTTGACCTTTCAAAGGAGCTTGTGTACTTTCATATTCAATTAATGAAAGATCAGACAGTATTTCAGAGTTGAATTTGTTATCGTACATCTGTAGTTTGATTCAATGAATTCCGCGTATTGATCATATCCCGATTCATCTAAGTTCCAGTCGATCAGATCCTGTTCAAAAGGGACCTAACAAAACTAAGGGATCTAGCAAGTGTCTGCACATGTCAAGCTGCGTCGAAATAAAGATGTCATCCAGGGTAGTTGGTTTAGGAGGTGTAATCCTTGCCCGGACGGGTTACATGTCTTTAAACCACGTATTATTTAAGGTCTTTTGTTGTGTCATGTGAACACATTTTAAAACAAGTATGGTTTGTAATTTAACTTAAGTGTCGACATTTTCTAACAATGACGATGTGGTAATATTAAACTTAATGAATGGATGATCATCTTGTGTTTTATTTTCATATAGCATTGTTATGATTGTTGCCATGATATTAAGAAGTCACACCAAAATAATCCACGCTTTCGCAAAAGCCATGGTGTGACAGCTTGGTATCAGAGCCACGATCATAGCGAACTAGGATTCTATCTCGAGTCTAGACTATGATCACTAGGGCCCTCACGAAAACACTTTTACATTGCATACACTAAAAGTCCAGATTCGGGGCACAAACATTTTACAGACAAAAGGGCACAATTACACATGTCAAATTTATATTTCAGTCTTAGAGACTGGGGGAGTTCAGCCTTAGAGGTTGGGGAGGTTTAGTCTTAGAGACTGAGGGGTTCAATCTTAGAGATTGGGGAGGTTTAGTCTTAGAGACTGGGAGGTCGGTCTTAGAGACCAGGGAGTTGGTCTTAGAGACCAGGGAGTTGGTCTTAGAGACCAGGGAGTTGATCTTAGAGACCGGGAAGGTTAGTCTATGAGACTGGGTGGGATAGTCTGGGGAAGACTAGGACGATTACTTGCATTATTGTGACTCACATGCTTATTTGATTTCATGTTGATATATGTGCAATTGTCGTGATTGTTTGTTACAGACCTCATGTCTTCTTCGAGTGGAATTTCTGGCACACTAGACCCCATAGCAATAGACCCAGATGACCCGATGCCCACAGATCCCGAGATTTATACATCTGATACTGACAGCAGTGATGATGACGATTTTCAGCCTTTCGCTTTGCCCGACTTCGGGGACGACGTTCAGCTCACTGATGGCATTCTAGCTGGGGATCTACCTCTTGCTGAGATCCCTGCTCCCGTTCCACTTGCTGCATTTCCTATGGAGGATTTGCCACTCGATGTTGTGTCTGATGACGACATCGATCTTTTCATTGAGGGTCCCCCTAAGGACGACCATGAGGGTGGGGCCCCGATTGCTGATGATGTCGTCATACCTATTGCTGAAGCTCCTGTGGAGGAGGCTCCTTCTGATTCACCTGGTCCAGACTCGTTTGAGTCTGTGGCATCCGCTTCTTTGCACGACTAGGGCATGCAGCACTACTCTCCTGACGCTGACTCAGACGTGGCGATATCAGCTGTACCCGGTTCACCTCACGAGTTTGAGTTTGATCATGAGTTCGAGGACGAGGTTGATCCAGTTTTTCCTCCTGATTTTACTCCAGATCACGAGATCGAGTTTATTCCTGTTGACCAGCCCTTGGAGGCACCAGTGGCTCCTATTGATCAGTTACTTGATATACCTGCCGACTTTGATATGGACTTTGCCGACCCTGAGCCTGCCATAGCACCAGAGCCTGTTGTTGCCCATGACCCTGTACCAGTGCACGACCCTGTTCTTATAGATGCACCAGCCATTGCACCACCTATTGATGATATTCCCATTGTTGCGCCACCAGTGGTGGACGTTCCTATTGCTGATGCACCCCTGCCTGATCCTGAGCCGGCGTTTGTTGACCGTGCACCGTTCGCCGCTCACATCGATCCTCGATACGCTGATACCCACAACGGGTGGATCGACGATGATGATTATCCCCCATATGTTAGACATGTCACCCCTTCTCATGCACCCATCTCTGCACCGATTGATGTTGCCCCTCACTTTCCCCGTGTGTCTGATATCCATCGCACCGATCTTCCTATCACCTTTCTCCAGGATATTCCTCCACCTCGTCCTGGGGAGGGTTCGTCGAGGCAGCAGCCTGCTTTTGTACCGCCTGTATCGTCAGCTGTTCCATTCATGTCTCAGTTTCCTCACACTACACCATCTTTCGTACTTTTGGGCGAGCCGTTTCTGTGGTCTTCGCCCAATGTTATGCCACTATCAAACCCATATCACCCATTTCATGTCGGGTATACTAGAGATGACATACTAATATCCCTACAGTTACAGCAGGATGCGTTGAGCAGACGCATTCAGGAGCTAGAGAGAGTTCCACGTCCTACCCCGTGTCATTGTCAGACTCCTTTTGCTTCACCACCAGCTCCTCTTCCACTACCCCTGATTCTGATGTTCGCTTCCTTACTCCAGAGCAGCAGATTGCCTACTTGCTGCGCGTCATTCAAGCACTTGAGGAGGACTGGGTGCGTATGCGCCGTTTGATTTTCTTCCCTCCTCCTCCTCCGCCATCAGCGTAGCTATATTTTTGGTTTGGTGCAGGTAGATTATTTTGGTGAGAAAGGCGCAA